>NC_090730.1:124473094-124485594 GCF_036898095.1 Palaemon carinicauda
TGCGGAGTATTTTACAAAAAAAAAAAAAAAACGTAAACAGTTCAATATTTTCTAGAATAGGACGGCAAATAAATATGAAAATTAATAGTCAATACACTTAATGATAAAATCAACATTTCGTCATACTCTACAATGTTCAATAATGAAATAAAGGAATAAACTTCACTATATATAACTCTCATCAATGCAAGAGCGCAACGCAATAAATCCGAATAAAACACAACATAAAATTTTAGTCTTCAAAGAAATATTATTATCTGTAATTGGCGCTGGTCTGTTATAACGCTTAATTTATGAACTTAAATCTATGTATTGTCGTTTATATTACCTCACACTGTTGCAGCCAACGATCTTTCTTTTGTTCTAAAAGAGAAAGATAATTTTTTTTTTTTTTTTGCCACAGAGGCTTATCTACGATTCAGCTTATAAATTATAAACATGACAGTAGCTACTACCTTTTATCAAGTTAAAATTACCCCGTATAGGAATAAACATAATTTATGCATGGCGAGATGTTCAGGTCTGTTTATTGTGGAAGATGTTATCTAAAATGCGTAATAAAAGCATGCAAGGAATTGATTAAAACAAGTAAAATTATGCAAACTTACTCAAAATCATGGCTACATTTCTCTTATGGTATTTTTAACGAAGTACAAAGAGAACTGAACTGCGTCAAGCACTCGAAAATTTTCTAAAGGCAAGGTTCATCGAGCTCCTGAATATTTATTACAAATTTTATCATCAATGCAAGCATATATATATATATATATATATAGAGAGAGAGAGAGAGAGAGAGAGAGAGAGAGAGATATTTGTATAAATATATATATATGTGTATATATACATGTGTGTATATATATTTATATACACCCATATATATATATATATATATATATGTGTGTGTGTGTGTGTGTGTGTGTGTATCACTAACATTCATGATTTTAATCAATGTAAATATCTACCACAATGACATTTAATACCGAATTCTACCTTTGGGAATGAATATCTACTGGAAGTCCATTTATGACAAATGTTTCTGGCTGGACCAGGATTCAAACCCATGGCCTGAGCCAAAATAATGTCTGCAGGGACGAATTTACCAATAGAGCTATGAAGAGAAATATAAGTTCATTTCAAGTCTACTGTACTTATACCTGTCGAATTCAGGAATCTGTTCTTAGACTTAAAATCAAACCATCTCCACCATGATAGCTGAATAGTGAGTTTGCAACACGTGGTTATTTATGATAAACAGGTATCACTAACACTCGTGATTTTAATTAATGTAAATAACAACCACAATGGGATTTAATACCGTATTCTAGTTTTGGGAATGTATATCCACTAGCAATTCATTTATGATAAATACTTCTGAGTGCAAGGATTCAAACCTATGCCCTGAGCCAAAACAATGCCTGCAGAGACGACTTTGCCAATAGAGCTATCAAGAGAGATTTAAGTTCATTTTAATTCCACGGTCTGTCCTAAGTAAATATAATCATTAACAATTTCTAGAAGTTCGTTTACAACCCTTATTTGATGTGTCTGCGTTTTCATTGAACATTATCTTAGTTTTATTCATGTTCATTTCCATGTCTACATTTCTGTTTTTCCTATTCAAATCTTCTATCATCTTTTGTAATTTCTCCCAGGACTTACTAAACAGAACTATGTCATCTGTAAATCTTAAATTGTTAAAGTAATCCCCCTAAATGAAAATTCCTTTATTTTCCCAATTTTAATTTTTAAAGACTTCATCTAGGCATGCTGAGAACAATCTAGGGGAGATATGATCTCCCTGTGTAATTCCTTTCTCAATCGGAATTTTCTCACTATCTTAGGTAGCTTTAAGTTTGCTGTACAGTACTTCTCCAAGGTATTCTTTGAAGAGCTTTCATTATATATTTTTACATTAGCTGAGTAATAACATGCATAGGGTCAATTATTAATTACCCCGCTTCTATAGCCAACCTGCTCTCTTTGTTGATTAATGTCTAGCTGTCTTTCTCTTTGACCTAATAGGATCTTAGCAAATATTTCAAATATTATTGAGAGTAAACTCATTGGGCGGTAATATTTTCAGGTCTTTTGTGTCTCCCTTTTTGTGATTTAGTTCAATGATAAAGTTTTTTTCGAGCTGTAGGTTTGTAGCTTACTTGCAGACATTTTATGTAGAATTTAAATCAGTCCTACCACTATGAAATCTTCTCCATCAATGATTAAACCAATTGTTATGTTCTCTTCTTCAGCTGCTTTGCCTCTTTCAATGCCTTTTAATGTCTTCTTCACTTTTCCTACTGTTACATCAGGTACTGGCTGAGGTGTTTCATTATTTCTATGACCAAATGTATTTCTTATAACCAATATGGTATAGCATTGTATAGTAATCCTCTATATTTTTGTCACGCTATCTCTTTTGTTGACTATATTTCAATTTTCGTTATTTTAAGCAACCATCTGATGGTGCCCTGTTCCATGTCTTCTTTTCATTATACACACACATATATATATATATATATATATACATACTGTATATATATATATATATATATACTATATATATATATATATATATATATGTATATATATATATATATATATATGTATATGTATATATATATGTGAGTGTATATATATATATATATATGTATATATGTGTCTGTGTGTGTGTGAGTGTGTATATATATATATATATATATATGTATATACATATATATACATATATATTCGTATATATGTATATATATGTATATATATATATATATATATATATATGTATATATATATATATATATATACGTAGTTATATAACTGTTGCTAAAGAAATATTAATACCGAAACAAGAGTGACATAGGTATCTTCTAAGGACAAAATAAACACGAATCCAACATAAATCGGCGACAGACTCTCCACTTCCAGATGCAGAACCGAGATTAGGAATCGGAGATGTCGACCCGAACTTTACTGAACATTTGAGTGGAGGAGGCAGGACTAGAGGGAGGACTGCCCCCTCAGAGGAGAGATATATGTCGTCTATTCAAGCTGATGCCTTCGATTAGGTCAATTACAGACAAAATATCTCATGAGGAAGTGGAAACGCCGGTGAATATCGCCCAACTCCGCGTACCCTAATTCAAATATGAGAGAATTTTCTCCTTTTCTTATTTTATGCACATGCAATCATTTATAAATATATACATACATGCACGCATATAAAACACAAACGGGCATATATATGTATGTATGTATGTATCTATCTATCTATCTATCTATATATATATATATATATATATATATATATATTTATATATATATATATATATATATAAATATATATATATATATGTGTGTGTGTGTGTGTGTGTGTGTATGTATATATAAAGTTCTATAAAAATTTATACAATAGTGATGTAAGAAATAACTTCACCAATGGAAATAATGGAAATAATGAATCACCTGACCTGGTACTAAACGTAATATCACGAGAAGTAAAGTAAGCATTAAAAGGCGTGATAAGATGTGCAGAAGCAGAAGATGGCCTAGCAATTTCTTTAATAATATATGGAGGAGATTTTATAGTAGTAAAATTCGCTTAACTCTACACTAAATGCCTGCAAGAATGCTCTATACCTATAACTTGGAAAACCTTTATCATTATACCAATTCACAAAAAAAAGGGAGACACAAAAGACCTGAACAAAATTTACTCTCCGTAATATATAGAATATTTACAAAGATTATATTAGGCCAAATAGAAAGACAGCTAGACTTTAATCAACCACGAGAGCAGGTAGGCTTTACAAGTGGGTATTGAACAACTGACCACATCCATGTAATTAACAAGCTAATGGAAAAATCAACAGAGTATGACAAGCCACTATGTATGGCATTTATAGACTATGCGAAATCTTTTGATTTTATCAAAACCTCAACAGTAATGAAACTCCTTAAAAAAAGAAGAAATAGAAGAACTCATATTAGAAGATTTAAAGATATCCATACAGGATGTACAATAATCTTAAAATTACATAAAGATAGTGAGAAAATTCTGATTGAGAAAGGAGTTAGACAGGGAGACCTCATCTCTCCTAAATTATTCAGAGTATGCCTAAAAGAAGTTTTTAAGAGTTTAGATTTGGAAAATATAGTTATTAATATTAATGGGGAATACCGTAATAACTTAAGATTTGCATATGATTTTGCATTTTTTTTTATCGAATGCCTTCACTGGTTGTTGTAGCATGAAGAGGCAAAATAGATAAACATGAAAGAACATCACAACTATAATGAGAATTCATATGTCATAGATAATTTCATGCTTGTGTCCTTGCCTTTGCATTTATTGTCGAAAGTGAAACAACAAACCACTCATCATTAACCGAAGGACCACCATTATTACCCTAATGAAGAAAAAAGCACTATTGCTGGGTCTGCCATTAAAAGGCTTTGTAAGATGGTCACTTCAGAGTAATGCAATTTACATTTGTGATAAGCCCAGCATTGTAATCTTTCAAATTGAACATAAAACAAAAAACTATTCATTAATACAATTTTATTCCAAAAGCCGACTCTTCGTTAAATATATAACAAGTCGGGCATCGGCATGATGCAGTTCAAACACTTAAATAGTAATTATATCCCATTATATCTTATATCATTACCATTAAGCTTTTCTCTGTGATAGTACTTGACCTTATGCATATATATGCTGGGTAAATTTATGGGAGCTTAACGTGAAAGATGAAATTGGAAGGAGAAAGTATTAATGAGGTAGAATCATTTAAGTATTTAGGAACTATGATCTCCTATACAGGATCTTTAGAATTAAAGGTCTCACTAAACTTTGTCACCATAAACACATTTATCGACCAATTTATGTATTCTCATCTACATTTCTTCACGTTCCAGTTAGACATTATCGACATATGCTGTAGAAAAGAAACACAGGAATTAAGAAAATTAAATGCTAAAGAACTGTTACTACATTTATTTTCCCAAGCAAGGACCAAGGAGGGGCAGGCAATGGCTGCTGATGAATCAGGAGATAGAAATATAGGCTCCCCCAAACCTGCCATCCTTGGATCACAAGGATGGGTGATGTCCGAACATCTGGGATCCCCTCAGTAGGTCTTTATGACGCATGGAGAGAGAAGCAGGGGCTCTACTGAGAAAATGGTCCCTTCTTTTACCAGTAAGGTAGGGTGCTATGACACTTGCACGAATTTTTGCCACGAATTTGTCATGGTAAGTTTTGACCTTTTGTGGCAAGAACTGGGAGGCTCTCGTACTGTTCACGACGAGTTCACGCATAGTTCACGATGAGTTCACGACGAGTTCACGAATAGTTCACGAATGCGTGCACGTTGGTGTCCACATTGACACGAACTGGCCGACGAGTTCACGACGAGTTCACACATAGTTTGCGCATAGTTTGTGTACTTTTCCGCATTGGCACGACGAGTTCGCGCAATTTAGATGGTGTCGTGCCGACTTGGCCCCGCTATATAAAAACGGGGCCTCTCCAACCCTTGGTCATTCTTGAATTGGCTTTGGAAGAGACAACCATGCTTACTGTCAGAGACACCATTGCAAAGAGGAGAAGATACCTATACCTGGCAGCTGCTCTAGCCATTGTTGACGAGCAGCAGAAAAGGCTGGCAGAGGAAGAAGAGAAACAAAAGGCAACCCCACCTCGAAGAAAGATTCAAAGGAAAGTGTGGGTCAGGGAATGGTTAACCAGAAGGCACGAGTTTGGACAGTATGACAGTCTACTGACTGAACTCCACAAGGAAGATCAAAGGGGCAACAAAAATTACCTTGGAATCACAGCTGACCTGTTCCAAGAGATGTTTGAGAAGTTAACCCCTCGCCTCCAGAAGCAGTCCACCTTCATGAGGGAACTGCTTCAAGTTGGACTCAAGCTGGGTGCCACCCTCCTCTTTTTAGCCACTGGATATTCCTATCAAAGTCTGCAGTACAGCTTCAGGGTTTAAGCTAGTACCATCTGCAAGTTCATACACAAGGTGTGTAAACCCATCATCGCGGTCTACAATGATGAAGTGCTGCGCTGCCCCAAAACTGAAGAGGATGAGAAGGAAGTTGCTGCCTGGTTCAGCTCCAGATGGAATTACCACAACTGTCTGGGGGCTGTGGACGGAAAGCACATCGCCGTAAAGAAGCCACCCAATGCGGGCTCTTACTACTACAACTACAAGGGCTTCCACAGCATTGTACTGATGGCAGTGGTAGATGCTACCTACAAATTCCTCTATGTGGATGTTGGGGCAGAGGGTGGTGCATCGGATGGAGGAACATGGAGCAACTGTTCCCTGAATGATGCTGTAGAAGAGAACGGAGCTGGAGTGCCTTAACCAGAACCACTCCCTAATGATGACCACCCAGTGCCCTATCACTCCCTAGGGGATGACACCTTTGCTCTCCAAACCTGGATGATGAAACCATTCTCCTGTCGATCACAAGTCCTACGAGAACGCAAATATAGCTACAGGTTGTCTCGTGCCCGACGTGTCATGGAGAATGCTTTTGGAATTTCATGTCAAAGGTTCTGTTGCTTCTACAAATCAGAACCCAACACTATCAACCTGATCACCATGTGTGCCTGTATCCTGCACAACCTCATCCTCATCAGATACCCACACGCAATTTCAGAAGTGGACCACGAAGATCCGGACACACATGATCTGATCCCTGGTGGATGGAGGACTGAGCGACACCTGCAGGGGCTGCTGCCTCTAACCGGCCATCATACCCAGAAGGATGCAAAGGATCAGCGAGACTACCTTTCACATTACTACATGTCCCCTACTGGTGCTGTCCCTTGGCAAGAAAGAATTATAGTAGCTCCATGAGCTGCATCCACAGTTGTTCCATTTTTTAAATAAGAGAAAGGTTTATTTTTCGTGTGTTTTTTTTTTCTTTTTTTGGCCCTTTATTTTTTGGTTTATTTTTCTTTTCTTTTTGTTTTGTTTTTATATTTTTATTTTTTTCAGTTTCTTTCAACTTTATTTTAGGGTTAAAGAGAAAAATAAGTAGTTTCAAATAAAAAAGCATTTTATTTACATTAAAACAGCAAACATCAAATATATACAATTATCAAAGTCCAATTATTTACAAATATTTACAACTGTCTCATCTCTTCTCAGTCAGTATCCTTGCTGATTGTGGTACCGCTGCGTGGGGATGTCTGATGGACTGGCGGGGTGTTGAGTTCCTTGGAGGTGTAGAGGGATGAGGGTGACATGCCCTCTTCTAGGTTGCTCTCGACAGACCACGGGGTCAGGACCGGGAAGCTGAGTGGTGTCAGAGGCGTCTTGAATGTGGCTGACAGCAACGACAATCAAGGTGTTGGTGAAGGAGCCTGGACAAGGGTGACTGACGATAATGAAATTGTTGGTGAAGGAGCCTGGACAATGGTGGCTGACGGTGCAGGTGGCATCCATGGTTGCCACTCCGTGATACGGGGCCAGGAGGACTAGCCTGAAGACTGTGGTGATTGGGGCGGCATCCAGGTTAGAGATGATGGCTGACTAGCTGGACGATGCTGCTGAGGCTGCTGAGGCTGCTGCTGCTGCTCTGGCGGTGCCTGCAAGGTTGCTGGTTGAGGTGGACGCCAGAACTGTTGCTGCTGAGAGGGCTGCCAAGGTTGCTGCTGCTGTGGGCCTGGCGCGGTCATGAGTGGTTGTTGATGTGGCTGCTGGAAGAGCTGACGCCGCTGCCTGTAGCGGTGTACAAGGTTGAGGCAGTCTATCTGGAATTCATACCAGTAGTCCTCCTGGATGGCATGCATGTGGCCTTCCAGCAGGCACGAAAAATCGTGAACCATCTTGTGCTGGCCGGTGTATGAGGGCGCCAAGGAATCTGCTTTGGACATGATCAGAAAGATACAAACATTGTAACAATTTAGTACAGCATTTCAATGCAACGTATTGCATATTTCATGTCAAAAATAATGGATGAAACTTGAATACAATCTGCATGTAGACATTGGGATTCTCACATCTTGCACTACATTACTGAGGTCCTTATGGGTCACCCAGGTGTCGCCGGGTGTGGTGTCTGTGGTTTGGCTGGACCGCTTCCCCTTGCCCTTGCCCTTCCTGGTGCTAGTAGATGCTTGGCTGTGGGAACCTGTGGACCTCACTCCATCATCGTCTCCGTTTCTGACCGTCACTGCACCTGACTCTGGACAGCAAACTGCTCACTGGGGACTGTCTCTCCCCAGACGATGTATTGTATCAGGAAACACCAGGTCTCCATGATCTGGTCGTCATGGGCACTCCTTTGGGGCTGGCCAGCTCCACTCTTCTTCTCCTTCTTATTAATCTTCCCCACCCTGGTTCTCAAGATCTCGTAATGCTTCTTGTATTGGGCACCAGTGGTAAGAGGCTCCAGCTGCTCTCCAAGTTGATCCCACCAGCTGTTCTTGGCTGCCACGTTGATCCACTCCTTGTGCTTCTTGTCAAACAGCTGGGGGTTCTCCTTCACAAGGTCGGCCAACCTAATCTCTGCCTCTTCTGTCTAACAGTAATCAGGGATTTCTTTCTAGGACATCAGGACCCACTTCTTCTGCTTTATCTCGTCCTCACTGGATGGCTGTCTATGGCTTTCACTTGCATCCTGCTGTGTCTCCGGGATCACGAGATCGAGACTTGATATTAATGAGTGAGGAGAATTATCTCTATCAGCGGTCTCTGCCTCTGGCCTGTTGGCTTCTGGCCTTCTCCCTCTTCCTTTTGTCAGCTTGGTTTTAGGCATGTTGTCTCTTCGCTGGCGAGCTCTGGAATGGCGAGCAGTGTCCTGGAAGCTCTATATATACCCCCACACCGACGCGAGCGCCACTGTCGCGCAGTAGTCATGAACTTCTCGTGAACTGTTCGTGAACTGTTCGTGAACTGTTCCTGAACTGATCGTGAACTCCTCATGCCATGCGCAAACTGTTTGTGAAGTGCGTAAACTAGTTGTGAACTGCTCGTGCCATCAATGCATGAAGTACACGTGACCATATCAGTGGGACCGCACGGCCATGCTGCGACACGCGCATATTCGTGAACATGTCGTCAACTACTCGTGAACTCGACGTGAGCTGTTCGTGAACTATTCGTGCCAGTCGTGGCATGGCAGGCATTGCCACGCACTGGTACGCATCCTCCCGCATCGTCCCAACGAGTTCACGACGAGTTCACGAACAGTTTGCACATAGTTCACGACCCAGTCACGAAATTTTGTCGTGACCAAAATTTTGAACATTTAAAAATTTTCGTCACGACACGCCATGGTGTCACGACGGGTTTACGAACACTTCACGCCAGTTCATGACAAGTTCACGCATTGGCACGACTCGAGTCGTGATAATGCGTGCCACAAATTCGTGCAAGTGTCAGGGTGGCTTAAGCCTCGTCTCGTTGGATATAAAGTTCTATTTGGAGAACTGAAGTTTTATTTGGAGAGCTGATTGTTCAATTTACTTAACTATTTCGTACTGGGCATTGGCATGCAACAAAACAAACCAATGGCTATTGATGTCGTATTTTCCATCTAGAGTAATATGCCTGAGTCAGTTAGTTGGAAACGACCTCATTTGTTTTTATTTGGTCTCATTTATTTATGAATATCTGTCTTTGATGTTTTTATCAAATACTAACTCTTCCTCTAATAATAAACGCTTTGGCATCTCTGTAAAACTAACATATCACTTCGTTGGCTTTAGAGAACAGAAAGACAAGAGAAATATTGACTTATAAAATTCAAGTCGAACTCAAGGGAGGATAAATTAGAGAGGCGGAAATAAAGAAATTAATTACTGATTATTGGATAAATAAGGGCAGAGCACACTTCCAAAGCTATATCTATATAGCGAATAATAGGATAAGAATTAGATTTCCCAATGAAAATATGTTTGAAGCACGTTTAAGATAAGCAAATTGTGAAACAATGTAAAAGAATTCCTTTAAGATTTTTAGATTTATGAACATTAAAGATTGTACATTATAGAAGTAATAAAGAAATAATTCAGTAATCCCTAGAAAGAGAGAGAGAGAGAGAGAGAGAGAGAGAGAGAGAGAGAGACAGAGACAGAGAGAGAGACAGAGTATAAACACCAGGGGCAAAAACTGCAAGATTTTTGTGAGTGCGTGTTTCCCCTTCCTTTTCCTTATTCTTTTCAGATCTACATATCTACTCTAGGGAATTACAAGCACCTTCAACAGAGGTCTCACCGTCCTCCTCCTCCTCCTCCTCCTCCTCCTCCTCCTCCTCCTCCTCCTCCTCCTCCTCCATTAGATCCACTCTCTCCAAACTTTTATTGTCTGTTTCACTGAATATCTTGGAATTTCTCTTCAACTCAACGTCCTGGATTCTAATGAATCCCGCTCCCCATCTCGAAACTCATTCCTCTTCCAAGCTGAAACGTCTCTCTCTCTCTCTCTCTCTCTCTCTCTCTCTCTCTCTCTCTCTCTCTCTCTCTCTCTCTCTCTCTCTCTCTCTCTCACTTTTTGATATGTGTCTGAGTTGTTGATACAAAGATTTCCCAGGCGAGTTTTGCTCGACTGAGCTTTATTTCCGCCAACCAAAAATTTGGGAAAATATACCATTTCATATGTGAATTCAATGGCATCTAAAAAGTTCTTTAGCAACACGTGGAATTAAACTAATTTTACATTTTTTATGCTTACCGATATGTAAATATACTTATTTGCGTGCTATTCAAAAACACAAGTCGGATAATATGAGAGTTATTTACAATGGATGTGTATAGTTTTGCATGTATAGATGAGAGAGAGAGAGAGAGAGAGAGAGAGAGAGAGAGAGAGAGAGAGAGAGAGAGAGAGAGAGAGAGAGAGAGAGAGAGAGAGTAAACATTTTGTGAATTTTGACGTGACAGTTTATGACGCCGATAAGATAATAAAGCATCACTGCTTCAAAGGAATTACCATAGAATTATATTATAACCTAATTTTATATTAGTTGTGTAGTACAAAAACAAAGGGAACGCCGTTGCGAAAAACTAACGTCAGGTAATGTAAGGTTTCTAGAAAAAAAAAAAAAAAAAAAAAAAACAGTGTCACATATTGCTTCCTTCTTTCTCTGGCTCCATCTTTACAATAAGCTAATGAGGACAACCATTGTTTCAGATTCGTTGTGTGTCTTTGATGTTCCTTTCAAATCGCCTAAAAATCAAGAAATAAAGGAAAAAGTAAGGACGTTGGGATGTCTAAATTTACAAGCGTATATCATAAAATATCGTCCGTGGAAAATTTGTAATATCTGTAATAGACAAAAACCTAGACGTTTTATCTTATACTTTCTATGCAGCATTATGTCAGTTCAGTAATGAGTACCAAGCACTAACGTTAGTAAGAACAAGCACTGAAGTTATCTGCAATTCCATCTTGAAAAAAGATAATCTGTGATATTGCTGGCACCTACTCACGAAGCATATGTCAACAACAGCTCTCTTAGAACATTCTGACAGATTAAATAAATGTTTGTAGATGCCATGAAGAGTCTTGCCAAGATGGACGAAAAGTGTTTGGTAGAAAGTATGCTGTCTTTCGTGACAAAATAAAAATAAAAGGAAATAAATTATATGTAAGAGGCATACAGGCGATCAGATAGATAGGCAGACAGCCGCAAAATCTCACATCATACGCGATTAGTATATCTTTGTTGTAAGCAGTAATGAAATGCATAAAAAAGTGAGTATTTGCAATGACAAGGTAAGCATGACATTAACAGAAACTGTCAGAAAAATACAGACGAACCATTTCAATTCATGTATATATACAAAGTAGAACGTCTGTTTAAAATACCGTCAACTGTGTGGGAGCAGTTGCATTGATCAGGTAAGTGTAACAGATACACTGTCGTGTAGTTAGACGGACAAACGGACAGAGGTCTAACGTCATACCAGGCTTGATCGGGATCCGTTCAGCTCTGTACGATTAGCTCTTAATTGTCACCCTAATAATTAGATAAAGGCAGACAGACACACCCACAGAGGTAATAATTGCATATTTTTACAAATACATTTACAGAAGCCAAGTACAAAGAAGAATGTAAAAATGGTACAAGAGTGGATAATCAATATAAGCTTTATTCTGTTAAACTTCAGACTCATATCCCAATAACTACATTGTCTATTGGTTACCTTCAGATCTCTTTAGTGAAAATCAACAACTCCATGTTACATTTACTAGGTGGAAAAATATACCATGATTTGCATACCATGAAAATACGCTTCATATTTCCAAGTCTAATAACCACATTGCTGGTAAGGACTGAAACCCAGATATGATAAATCTGTGCACTCAACTCTTTGGTGTCAAGTTAGGATTAAATATTTCAAAAAGATACACATATTTATCTTACACCATACGGCTGATCATAGACATACAAACAAGACCTTGTAATGATTGTATATGGTAAAACTTCAGAACTCTGGTGATACCCTTAAATCACACTAGATCAGTTGTGATCTTATT
>NC_090730.1:124490594-124518094 GCF_036898095.1 Palaemon carinicauda
TGATACGAAACGTCGGCGCTAATAAATGGATGAATGATAGAACGTCTCTCCCTACTCCAATTTGTGTATATACACACACACACACACACACACACACATATATATATATATATATATATATATATATATATATATATATATATATATATATATATATATATATAAGATCATTACCATTACTAACTGCAGAACAAAGGCCTCAGACATGTCCTATTGCGTCTGTTTATGCTATATCTATGCCAGTCCACACATGTAAAACTTTCTTCGTTCGTCTATCCATCGTCTTCTCTTCCTTCCCCTGCTTCTTTTGCAATCTCTACGGACCCATTCTGTTACTCTTAATGTTCATCTAATTATCTGTCATTGTTACTTTATGTCTTGCCCATATCCATTTCTTTTTCTTACCTGTTGTTAGTTTGTTTTTTACTTTAATTGCTCTCATATCCAAGTTGCTCTTTTTCTGTCTTGATGTTATTCCGATCATTAGTCTTTCCATAGCTCTTTGAGTTGTAACAATCTTATGTTTCTAAGGCTTTAGTAAGGGTCCAAGTTTCTGATGCATAAGTTAATACTGGTTGGATCATCTGATTAAATACTTTTATTTTTAGAGAAAGTGGCCTTTTACATTTCATAGTTTCACTTTGTTTACGAAACTTTCTCCATCATATGGAAATCCTTCTTTTAATTTCGGTCTTGTGGCTTGGGAAAACACTTACTGTGTGTCCTAATTGCCTTTATTCATTAACAATCTCTCGAGTTTCGTCCATATCCCTTATTTTCTGCCTCTGTATTTTCATTGAACATTATCTTAGTTTTACATATATTCACTTTCAGTCCTACGTTTCTACTTTCTCTTTCCAGATCTTCTATTATCTTATATATATAGGGCAAGTTTTGAAAGTTCCATCAAGAAACCAGACCTAGGAGCTTTTTTGATTTGTCACTCTTTTGATAATAACCCATATATATATATATATATATATATATATATATATATATATATATATATATATATATATATATATATACATATATACACACACATATATATATATATATATATATATATATATATATATATATATGTGTGTGTATATATATATATATATATATATATATATATATATATATATTATATATATATACATATATATGTACATATGTATATGTATTTATACATATATATGTATACATATATATATATATATATATATATATATATATATATATATATATATATATAAAGACAAGTGAGGTTCATTCAACGAAAAATGAGATTATGTACAAGCAGTTGAGAGCAACAATGCCATAAAAAGAATCTAACAATATGAAACTTGCGATGATAGGCTTGAGCTGGTTTTGCTATTATCAGTGCAGGAGAGAGTGGGAGATAAAAACAATAGCATTACAGTGTACGAGCGTGTATAAACCACGTACGGTACAATATATATATATATATATATATAAATATATATATATATATATATATATATATATATATATATATATATATATATATATATATGTGTGTGTGTGTGTGTATGTGTGTGTGTGTGTGTGTGTGTATATATATATATATATATATATATATATATATATATATATATATATATATATATATATATATGTGTGTGTGTGTGTGTGTGTGTGTGTATGAGAGTGAAAATCAGGGTAGCTGACACGTGATAAGCCACGAAAGGGAAATGGAAAAACTTGATTAGAATTAGTGTTTTTGTCTTTTGAGATCATCAGAAATAGGATCCATACATGGTCAGTTTATTGATGACTTCAGATAGGTCAGGTTCATAATAAAAAAAAAAAAGAAATAATCAGAAAACAGTCTTTGCCTTGAATTTAGGCTTTGGCCTAAATATATCTTTAGGTAATGTCATTAACATGGATTGCTGTGTCGGCCCTTGACCGTCATTCTGATGGCTTGGATCAAGCCAAAGGACAGCCAAGTCATTATCAGTGTACCGTCTTATGAAGTCTGGTTCTTCCGAGATATACTTTTGGATGTTTGGCCAACATAAAATAAATGACAATCTAAATATAGAATACAATATAGCATGTTATTATCATTTCCACAGATATTTTTTAATTTACATGTTTTAAATTTATAGTCATATTCAAGGACTGCCCATATACTTATATTTGAAAATAGTAAACAAAGTATGCTGTTCATTGATTAGTTTTATCTTAACTTGACGTTATAAAGTTTTTCTTGGCATTCTTCGTGAAATTTTCTAAAAATAGAAAATATTTAAGATAACAAATATTGTTGATTATTTTTTTCAATTTTTATTCAATAGAACATTTTTAATACCTTCAGAACCGTAAAGGAAAATACAGATGAATTTATATCTTCAGGATGGCCTGAATAGAAAAGTATATGTAAAATATTGCTTGAGTATTTAAATGGGGAAAACATTAAATTATTTGCCTGTCTATACATTAGAGCATCAAGCAAACTGATTCTTTTACTATCTCCCTTTTCTGCCGTGAACATTCTTTAGTTATTCTGTGAACCTCATGACCATAACAATATCAAACAATTTGAGAGGACCAAATTATAAATATGATACAACTGTGATTTTATTTTCATAGTGAGTGAAAGGATGACAATAGACAAATGCACTAAATCGAATTATGTTTTTCGATTTTCCTTCCGTAATTTGATACATACATACATACATACATACATACATACATAGAAAAACTTTAAAAAACAATAAATAAACTAAAATACCAACATATTCGTAAACTAAAATACCAACATATTCGTAAACACAATCCCACTAAATTTGAGGAAACAGTAAAAAAAATCAAGAAGCATCAAATTGATGGAAAGAAGTCTTTGGATCGGACACCAACAGATGTTTGCTTTACGGATGAAAATGAAAATATTATCAACAAGAAAGATGGAGTGATAATAATACCAGAGGAATTCTATACAATGCTGTGTAATAGTGACATAATAAATAACTTTCCTAATAGAGATAACGAATGACCGGTAGCGAACGTAAAAGTAGAAGAAATAAAGAATGCATTAAAAGACATGAAAAGAGTCAAAGAAGCCGAAGAAGGTGGCTTAACAATTAATCTATTAATAGATGGAGGAAATTTAATAGTAATAAAACTTGTTGAATTTTACACAAAATGTGTGCAAGAATGCTCTATACCAACATTTTGAAAAAGCTCTATCATTATACTAACTCACAGGAAGGGAGATTCAAAACACCTGAAAAATCACCATCCAATAAATTTACTTTCAGTAAAATATAGTATTTATAAAGATCGTATTACACTGAATAGAAAGAAAGCTACACATTAATCATTCAACAGAGCATGCAGGGTTAAGAAACGGGTATTCACTAATTGGTCATTTCCATATAATTATCCAGCTAATGGAAAAATGACAAACCACTATGTATGGCATTTATAAAGCTATTGATTATGTAAAAATTTTAGCAGTAATAGAATCCTTTCAAAGACAATGAATAGAGGAATCTTAAGATAAAACACTTAAAGATATCAGGAAGTGCAGCAATCCTAAAACTGCGTAATTTAATGAGAAAACTCCAATTCAGAAAGGACTTTATCTCTCCTGAATTATTCACAGCGTACCTAGGATAAGTTTTTAAGAATTTAAATTGCGAAAATGTGGTATTTACCATTAATTGAGAATACCTTGATAAATTAAGATTTGCATATGATATAGTAATATCTAGTGAATCATGGGAGAAATTGCGAAAGATGATAAAAGATTTGAATAGACAAAGGTGAAATGTAGGACTGAAGATAATGTTCAATTAAATGTAGAGACAATAAATAAAGGTTATGGGCGAACCTCCAGGGATTGTTAATGAGTGTACGTAATTAGTACAGACAGTAAGTGTTTCCCCAAGACATGAGACCGAAATTAAAGGTTGGATAAGCATGTGATGGAAAGTTTTGGGAAACAAAATAAGATTATATAAAATAAAATGCCACTTTGTCTGAAAAGAAAAGTATTTAGTCAGATGGTATTAACTTATGCATCAGAAAAATGGAGCCTTACAAAACCCTTAAAACATAAGCTAGTTTCAACTCAAAGAGCTCAGGAAAGAATATTGATGGGAATAAGACTAAGAGACATAAAAGTAACAACATGGATACCAGAGCAAACTAGAGTAAAGGATATGCTAATAACATGTGATGAAAAAATATAGACATGAGCAGGACATATAATGAAAATGGCAGATAATAGATGGACATTAAGAATAACAGAATTTGCAAAAGAAGCAGGGAAAGGAGGAGAAGATGAGGGATTGTCGAACTAAGAAAATTTTCGTGTATGGTCTGGCATAGAAAGACCACGAACAGGGGCAAGTCTTGCAGCGGACTAGTTACGGCCGACGACGATGAGGATGATGATGATGGTGATATGCGTGTACTGTAAATAGATAGATACAAACAGTTATTTATCTATTCATTTATATATATATATATATATATATATATATATATATATATATATATATATATATATATATATATATATATATATATATATATATATATATATATATATATTTCAAATAAGCCATATATATTAATACATTAAAGTCTGGATTCTCTTAACGACCTCGGGATCAGAGCCCAAGGCGGAACCGCCCAAAGACTATGATATCGGACCGGCGGGGATTTGAGCCCTCGCCAGGATATCTGTATGTCAGTGACCATACCACTCGTGGCCAAGTGGGTTAGTCACGTGGCGGAGTGGTATGGTCACTGGCATACAGATATCCTGGCGAGGGTTCAAATCCCCGCCGGTCCGATATCATAGTCTTTGGGCGGTTCCGCCTTGGGCTCTGATCCCGAGGTCGTTAAGAGAATCCAGACTTTAATGTATTAATATATATGGCTTATTTGAAATATGAAAGAAACACGTTTAAATGTGCAAAAAATTTATCATATATATATATATATATATATATATATATATATATATATATATATATATATATATATATATATGTGTGTGTGTGTGTGTATATATATTTATATATATGTATATATATGTGTATATATATGTATATACATATATATATATATATATATATATATATATATATATGTGTGTGTGTGTGTGTGTGTGTATGTATGTATGTGTGTGGGTGTGTGGATGTGTGTATTTGTGTTTGTGTGTTGTAACAAATAGACAGAAAGGGACAGAGGTGAGGGAGAATGTGGGCGTTAAGAGACCCTCGCACAATATTCACCTTTTGGAAGATAAATGCTTCTCCATTAAAACAACAATGCAGGTCGCTACCATAATACGGAGTGAGAACTAACACCGGTGTTAATGAACGCACCAACAAAGACAAAAGAGGATCTATCTACGCTTGGTCGGTCTCAAAGAGAAATTAATCAAGAGGTGTAGAGGTGTATAAAAGTCCTTAGGCTTAAGGAGATAAGTGTGCCAAATATTAATTCTATGCAACACTTGAGTAACCAACTTGTGCGGATAAATTATTAATATTGAATACCAAGACGTTTGAAATGCAATTACCATATGGTTTCATATACAGTCACTGTTCCCTTTATCCTTTAGGAAGAAATGTAATTCTATGGGGTATGTAGAGACAATTATGGGAGCCAAAATGCTCAATATTGTATCTTGTCAAACTTGATATTAAGATGTAATTCTTGAACATAAACTGAATATTTGTCTGTATATTCATAACTTCCTGCGATAACTTATGTAATCTGTAAACTGAAATAAATTTATGTATCTATATATCCATGTATATTGAGAGAGAGAGAGAGAGAGAGAGAGAGAGAGAGAGAGAGAGAGAGAGAGAGAGAGAGGGTAGCTGGTTAAGAAACGGTCATATTAAACAAAGAATTAGATACGTAAGCGTAAATACAGAAATTGAAGATGAAAAAACCGATAAATGGAAGAAATCTAACGGAAAACGAGATTGATATTTACCTTTTGGAAAACCGAACGAGATCAGTAATCTCATCCCAAGAGAGAGAGAGAGAGAGAGAGAGAGAGAGAGAGAGAGAGAGAGAGAGAGAGAGAGAGAGAGAGAGAGAGATACTGTCTCAGGAGCAAAGTATAATTTTTTTCATAAACAAGACCCATAGAAACCTATATCTTTTTAGCTGAATGAGATTTATTTGTTATACCTCGGTTCTAATGGAATATTTTATATCCCTATAAAAAGCTGAATGGAAAATAGCCATTGAAATAATATCTACATAAGTCAAATACAAGATAGCTTCGCTTCTAATTCTAAAACATCAGTAGCTTTGAAAACTGTAAACAAAACAAATATTGATAAGTTTAAGAAATCCCGTTACGTGATACGGCTCAGTTCAAATTCACAACCGAGTCACAGATGCAAGGGAAAGATTTCCTTCCCTCACTCTATTTTCCATAACTGTCTCTCCCGCTTCCCAGTTCCAAAACATTCATAAGACACAGACACGTACAAAACGACCACGACTTCTGTCCGTGATGTTTAATATATGCCATTGGAAGAAGAAGAGAGAGTGCAGGCAGAGGTCCTGAATTAAAATATGCATATCTTTGTAAATACACACGCACTACCTAATTTATATATGATCTAGTCTTAACTATAAAAGTACTGGAGCACACCGTACCTAGTAAACGTGAGCCAAGCGCTGCACTCCTTCAAGTGAATGTTCTCTACAAAGATACGTGGTAGCATGGCCACATAACCAAATCAACCATGATATATATATATATATATATATATATATATATATATATATATATATATATATATATATATATATATATATATATATCGTCGTCGGCGCCCACTCGTGTCCGAGTATTGGGTTCTGTCGTTAGCCATCAGCCTCCTATCTATGGGGTGGGTGCTTATGCCTGATGTGGCTGTTAAGTCCTAGTCTGTGGTGTAAGAGTCGCGGACAGTGTTCACAAGGGAGGGTAGGTGGTAGGCGGGGCTGTTCTAATCGCTCTCTCCTTCTTCTCCTCCTAGCCTCCTCATTTTGTCTCCACCTCTCCTCGAAGTCCACGGTGCCATGGTGTACTGTACTTCTCCAGGTTTTCCTGTCCCTGGCCGTTTCTTCCCATGAGGAAGGATCGATGTCAGTTAGAGCCAGGGTGCGCTTTAGTTGATCTTTATAGCGCATTTTCGGGGCTCCTCGTGGTCTGGTGCCCTGGGTCAGTTCTCCGTAGAATATTTTCTTTGGGAGCCTAGATGGATCCATCCTATGCACGTGTCCTATCCAGCGGAGGCGGTGGTGGATGATGGTGGCCTCCACGCTGGTCAGCGAGGCACGTTCTAAGACTTCAATGTTGGTGGTGTGGCTCTCCCAGGGGATTTTCAAGATCTGCCTCAGTTTCATTTGTTGGAAGCGTTCTAGGTTTTTAATATCGTTTCTGTATAGCGTCCATTTTTCACATGCATACAGGAGCGTGGAGAGGACTACTGCCCTGAACACCATTATTTTGGTGGTCATTGTCAGTGCGTGGTTGTTAAATACGCGGCAGTTGAGTCGGCCAAAGGCGGAGTAGGCTGCCCTGATCCTGTTCTCCACGTCCTTTTTGTTTGTGGGAGCTGATGTTAGGATGCTCCCTAGGTAGGAGAACTGGTCCACCTGTTCTAACGGTTGGTCATTCATTGTGGTATTGAAGTTTGGGAGCATCAGTTCTGGTGGATGTTGGACGAAGGTCTTGGTTTTATCTGTGTTGACTTGCATCCCAAAACGTTCATAGGCAGAGTTTTATGCATCAGCTAACGACTGCAGGTCCTCTGCTGTCTGACCTGGGGTGGCAATGTCGTCAGCATACTGCAGTTCTCGCACTGCACACAAGGTAGTCTTGGTTCTGGCGCAGAGTCTGGCGAGGTTGAAAGCGCCTCCATCCATGCGGAAACATAGGTCGACTGAGGGTGTGTCTGGGGGAATCTCGTTGAGCATTGCTGCAGTGTATAGCGAGAAACACGTTGGGGCCAGAACACAGCCCTGCTTCAGGCCGCCATTGATGGGGAATGGGTCTGAAAGAGAGTTCTGGTGGCAGACTCTCCCAACCATTCCGTCATGGAGAGCACGCACCAGCTTGACAAAATCGGGTGGGCAGCCATATCTTTTGAGGACAGCCCACATGGCAGGTCGAGGTACTTTGTCGAAGGCCTTTTTCAAATCCCAGAAGATGAACATTATGGGCTGTTGTTGTTCGAGGCTCTTCTCTTGTAGTTGTCGCGCACAGAAGATCATGTCTATGGTCCCGCGGGAAGGTCGAAAGCCGCACTGGGACTCTGGCAGGACGTCTTCTGCGAGAATAAGGAGGCGGTCAAGGAGAATCCGAGCGAAAATCTTACTCGCGATGCTTAGTAGTGATATTCCCCGGTAGTTGTTACAGTTCTCCCTGTCTCCCTTCTTGAAGATGGTAACGATGTTTGCATCGCGGAAGTCACTGGGGAGGGTCTTGGTCTCCCATATTTTCAGTATAAGGAGCATCAAACGGTTCCTCAAACCGGGGCCACCGTGAGTGAGGAGCTCCAACGAGATGTTGTCTGGCCCTGGGGCTTTGCCGGGCTTCATGCGCTGCAGGGCCTTGTTGAAGTCATGGATGGAGGGTGGTAGTGCCATCCAGTGACGGACGGGAAGCTGCGGGGTCATTCGCAGGAGATCATCTGGGGTGTCTGCTTGGTCATTGAGGAGGTTCTCAAAGTGAGACCTCCACCTGGCCAGGATGCCCTCGCTGTCGGTGATGGTCGTGGCCCCATCCGCGTCCTTCAGGCTGCCCACTGATGACCGTGTGGGACCGAATATTTCCTTTGTTGCTGCATAGAAGCTGCGCAGGTCACGTTGGTCAGCAAAACTCTGTATTTCTGCAGCTTTTCTTTGCCACCAGGTGTTCTGGGCTTCACGGATCCCTTTTTGGCAACCAGCTTCAGCCACCTTGTGAGGACATTTGTTAGCTGCTGATGGTTGGTTTTCCAAAGTCAGGCGTGCTTGTCGTTTGGTTTCAATGAGAAGAGAGATGGTAGCATCATTCTCATCAAACCAATCCTGCCGTTTCTTGGTGGTGTAGCCTAGTGTTTCCTCTGCGGCACGGGCCATGGCGTTTCTGAGGGTGGTCCAGTGGTGCTCAACAGTGGCCTGACCCACGGGGTCTGCGAGGTGTTGTTCGCAGGCCTCCTTGTAGTTCTGTGCCACCTGTGGGTTGCGGAGCTTACTACAATCAAAGCGTTGGTGTGGTACGCTGTCAGGTGCCCTTCTGGGTGGTCGTAGGGTCGTCACGGAGAGTCGGGAGATGAGGAGTCTGTGGTCCGTCCAGCAGTCGTCCGCTCCGGGCATGGATCGGATGATGCGGACGTCTCCTCGGTCTCTGGCCCTGGTCAGGACGTAGTCCAGGGTGTGCCAGTGTTTAGACCGTGGGTGTCTCCATGCGGTCTTTTGTCGTTTTGGTAACTGGAAGATGGTGTTGGTTACCACAAGTTGGTGTTCTGCACACAGACCCAGTAGGAGTTGGCCATTGGCGTTGCAATTTCCAATGCCATGGCGGCCGATAACTCCCTCCCACAGGCGATGGTCTTTGCCTACTCGGGCATTAAAGTCGCCAAGCACAACGAGCTTGTCATTGGCGGGCACTGCCTGGATGGTGCGGTCGAGCTGGGTGTAGAAGGCAGCTTTGTCATCATCGGTTGAGGTCATAGTCGGGGCGAAGACAGAGATCAGGGTGAGGTGTCTGTCCCGCGTGATGGGGATGCGGACAGTCATCAGGCGCTCACTGATGGCCTTGGGAGCGAGGTTGTGCTGCTGCACTAGCGTGGAACGGATGGCAAAGCCGACACCATGGATGCGAGGCTCCTCTAGGGCCTTGCCTTTCCAGAAGATGGTGTAGCCTGTTCCAGCTTCCCTGATGTTGCCCTCTTCGGGTAGTCTGGTCTCGCTAAGAGCCGCCACATCAACATTGAAGCGGGCTAGCTCCTTGCAGACGAGGGCTGTACGTCGTTCCGGGCGGTTGGTGTTCGTCACGTCTTGGAGGGTGCGGATGTTCCACGCACCTAAGGTTAATATTTTTTTCTTGTTGTTTCGACCGCATTAGTGGGATGTCCGCCAGCCGCGGTGAGCTGACCAGACGGGTTTGCCGTGTCCGATGTTTACCCCACTTTTTCTAGGGGCCTCCCCATGTGGGGAGAGCTGCGGTGTCCTCAATAGGCCAGCCCAGTCACGGGTCCAGCTGTCAAACTCTGGTGTCACGGCACCGTCACCAGAGAGCGACTGAATCTTAGACTCGCCGCCTGAGTGCAGTCGTGGGCTAAGGGCTTCCAGCTATCCAGGCCTGCCCCATTCACCCACGGTGCTGTAGCCTCAGGACTTGGTGGTGGTGATGATGATGATGATGGTGAGGAAGAGATGAAGAAGGGTGGAGGAAACGACAGAAGGCCAGTAGCTGGGTATATTGTTTTGGGTGGTCGTGGCTTTGCAACGGCCACGCACACACACTTGGCCCACACCGTTTTCACCGCGGCTCAAGACATATGAGACAGGCGGCTTCTCCGATGTTGGTTGCATCGGGCTGCCGGGTTCTTGTTATGTCAAGGCCCGCCTTGTTGCCTGCCCGACAGGCATTGCCCTCATCCGCCGGCGCTGGGAAGCTCCGCAGTTGGGAAGCTCCGCCGTTGGGGTCTTGTTTGGTTTGATTTTGGAGTTTTCCTTCTCTTAGCCTTTGCCTATCTTAAATAAAGGAGAAGGCCTATAGGGGTCCAGTCTCGGTCTGGTCTCTCAGAACTGGCCTTAGCGGTATGGTTGAGCCTGCCAGGGTGGATAAACTACCCCACCGCCATTGCCCAGCCCATCATTGAGACACTCAAGCCCCTCTACTGCAGCATATATATATATATATATATATATATATATATATATATATATATATATATATATATATATATATATACACATGCTTTTGGGACAGCTTCTCTCTAATACAATTTTCCTCGAATGTGAGACATATATATATATATATATATATATATATATATATATATATATATATATATATATATATATACATATATATATATGTATATATATGTATATATATATATATATATATATATATATATATATATATATACATATATATACAGTATATATATATATATATATTTATATATATATATACATATATATATATATATATATATATATATATATATATATATATATATATATACATACATACATACATATATATATATATATATATATATATATAATATATATATATATATATATATATATATATATATATATATATATATATATATATATATATATATAGTATATAAAGAGGGAAGATGCATGATATAATTTTTAATTAAAACCATTGGATATGTTAGGAAAAATAATTGGTCAAGAACACTGTGAGTTTACACCGGCAGAGGTTATGTGGATTGAATGCGTATTATTAAAGTGATAACTGAAAATTCTGAAAGTAGCAGGAAAATGCTATATGATGCATAAATGTTCTTGGAAGGAGAATATGATAGAATCAATAGAGACCATGTAGGGTGAGCTGACGTTGTACGTTAGAGCAGTTCAGCTCTTGAGCTCGATTAAAATTTTTGTGACAGAAACTAAGCAGTTGTTAGGATATGTAGATGAGCTAAAACAAATGTTTATTATCTCAATAATATTTGAAACTTGCATATAATAAAGGGCTGATATGGGATAATAAAGAAAAACAGCAGATAATTGTAAAAGTTTGAAAATTTTCTAAACAAAAACTAAGAGTAAATGTGAAGAAGATTAAAGTGGTGATGGTGAAAAGAAAGTAGGAAGAGAGAGCTATGATTGTTAATTTAATAGCACAATAATTGACGAGGTTGATTTACTGAAGTATTTAGAAGTAAATATAATAGATTATGGTGAATGAAAAATGTTCTACAGAATGAGTGAAGCAATAAAGATGACATGGTGTGTGCAGAAGACTGAGAATCAACTTTGTCAACGAAAATAGTATTAAGCCAAATCTTTCTCCTAAGACAAGTAAAGATATTGGAAGCAAATGAAAGATACATCATTTGCGTGGCATATGTGGAATAAGAGGAGGCAAAAGAGATAAATATGAAAACTCGTAAGAGAGAAAAGTGAAGATCAACGGTGGTCAAAGCGTGAATCATAGTGTTTTACAATAGTTTCTTCAAGTAGAAGAATAGAAGACGATTGGTTGGTGAAATGAGAGTATAAATTAGATATATTAGCAGTTAAATCACGGCTATCTCTCAATAGATTATATGATAGATGTATTAGAAAGGAGTGGATTTTATATCAGAGTGAGAGTGTGTGGATGATGATGTACACGCAAGTACAATGTGTGCAGGGGGTTTAAAAATCTCCTAGTGAGCCTTCCGTATATATGTATAAAAAATAAGTAATGTCTGAAGCGGTTTTTGGCTCATTAACTACAGGGACACTCAGTAGAGCACAGCCCTCCACCGTGGCAACTTATTTTTCTATCTTTTGCTCGACCTTGACCTTTGAGGGTAACATATATTAATTGGCGTTGATTTTCATAAACTCAAATACCAACCTTGTTTGAAGTTTCTGTGACAACGATGTCCAAACGTATGGCTGATTACGTGAACTGGACATTTTGCTTGACCGTGACCTTCACCTTTGAACTTGAATTTCTAAAATTTAATCATAATCAGCTTTTCAGATAACAGTTGATCCCTGCAAGTTTCATTACTCTGCGATCAAAAATGTGACCAGGAAGCTATTTGAAAATTATGGCTGATTACGTGAATTGGATATTTTACTTGACCTTGGCCTTGACCTTTGACCTTCACTTTCCTAAATTTAATCATTTCAAAGTTTTTACATAACAGTTAATCCCTGCAAGTTTCATTACTGTATGATTAAAATTGTGGTCAAGAAGGTGTTCACTAACAAACACACACAAACACACTATCACACATACACACACAAACAAACAGGTGGTAAAACAAAAACTCCTTCCGGCCTCGTTGGCAGAGGTA
The DNA here is from genome assembly GCF_036898095.1 of Palaemon carinicauda. Classification (NCBI taxonomy): domain Eukaryota; kingdom Metazoa; phylum Arthropoda; class Malacostraca; order Decapoda; family Palaemonidae; genus Palaemon; species Palaemon carinicauda. Next base: position 124,503,629 of record NC_090730.1, read on the forward strand.
ATAATAATAATAATAATAATAATAATAATAATAATAATAATAATAATAATAATAATAATAATAATAATAATAATAATAATAAAGATGTCAAGGTTAGTATATGCTACTCTGGCTCTGTGGACATAGTAAAAAGGCAAAATTGAGGAAATCTATACCCATATATGTGGCTTTGTTATTCCCCACGAGTTTTGTCTGAAGGCAATCACTAGTATCCAGTAAAAGTTAATAGCTCATGTGGATATATGATCCAGTGATCCTGGATGATTAAGAGCTGCTGGTCTCTCTACAAAAATCAACAACTATCCGACAATTCATAATTGTGAAAGGAGTTCTTACAACGATAAAAGGATTTTTCCATTTTGATTTTGTATAGAAGATAGTTTCGTATAGACTTTTTTTTTTTTTTTTTTTTTACCAGCCTTTTAAATGACAGACCTTAATAGAAGACACTTACTGACCACCTGATGGATACGCATGAATCACAAATATTACACAGATACAGAAGTTACTAAAGCTCTAGTAACAGTACAGATTTTTGAAAGATTGATATCACCTGGACTTTTCCTGGAAGACTAAACAATCAATTTAAAGTGACGAGTTATTGCTTTTAATTACTATTTTTATTACTACTGCTGCTGCTTTTTCTACCACTCCTTTTACTGATACAGTCAATTCCACTTTTGTTAACATTACAAGAAAAGTCTCACCAACTTAATTTTTTCCTTGGAAAACAATTAACAAAACACTGGAATTTCAAATAGTTGCAGTGTTAAGGCAGTATAGCTCTCTGTTATAGTAGCAATAAATATTTGTTTTACCTGACACTTTGCATTATTATTTTTTGTAGATTTTCTCCTCTAGTCTAAAGATCATTATTTTAACCAAATTTCGAGACAATAGGTAAAAGAGGTTATCTCAAAATAAACAACAGCACTGCTTGGTCCTTTGAAGTCCTCTTTCGAGGAGCATAATCTCTTTTTGAAATTATAATATTTTTACAGTTTCCGCCATCAGCAAATAATATGGCTCAGTCATCTTAGGTTTCGTAAAATCTTCCCAGCATCTGAATTATTTTCCGGTATTACAGTGCTAGTCCACTTTACCAATAACATTCTTTTACGCATTTATTACTCGTTTTGAGTGTATTATTATGTACTGTAATATAATAAAATAAAATCTACAAAATCACTCAGGAAAGAGCTCAATGTGTCTGTTACATAGTTTAATAACAGAAAATGATGCTCGATCGCTTTCTACTCTAAGAGAGAGAGAGAGAGAGAGAGAGAGAGAGAGAGAGAGAGAGAGAGAGAGAGAGAGAGAGAGAGAGAGAAATAAGCAGTTGCTAAAAAGTGTGTTTAAATCTAAAAATTCTTTCTTTGCAAGCACTACCAAGTGCGTGTTGTGAATTCATCCAGTCACATTAATTACAAACAAAAAAGGAATCTACTCAAGGTCAAATCAAAGTAAAACGTTCATGAAAATTAAACTATAGGGCTCTGCTCTTGAAAAAAAAAAAAAAAAAAAAAAAAAAAAAAAAAAAAAAAACTCTTATAGAGAACGTCTTTTAAGCGACAGTTCCATCTTATTCTAAATGGGACTGAATTCAGAAGAAGGTTCTCTCTTTGACAAGAGACAGGAGATGAAACTTGCGACTCGAAAGAAGCGGTGTCTTTTGCCAATCAAGTGGGTCGGAGATAAGGTGCCTTATTTCTCTCTTGCGTCTGCCTGTGAGGTGTGTTGTATCTGTTGCATATCCACAATGTGTGGGACGTCCCGTTTACAAAATTTTGAATTCTGTTATGCCTGCGTGTAAAACAAAACACAAAATAGGGAAAACTGATGAACGATAATTTTCTTGCACAAAGTGTTACTCAGTCTTTAACAGTAGGTCACAAAAGGATCAAGAGCTACACAAAGCATAGGTTGTAAATGTAATAGCAATTTAGCCAAGACCGTTGCTTTTCATTTTTTTTTTCTTTTTCTTTTTTGTAAGCTTATTCTAGTCAGTTATGTCATAGTATATTGCTATAAACTATCACTCCAAAATTGATTGAGATTACATTGATCTTTTATTTTATTCGGAATTTTAAAGCTTATCATTATTACATTTATTATTATAATTATGTGGTTTATAGCGTGGGAATCCGGGTTACATACAGCTTCCTTGGGAATCCCTCACTTTCCTCACTGTATGTACTGTTTCAAGTAGCACGCTCTTCTGCACAAGCCTAGGAGCTATACAGGCTCCAACCTTCTCAAGATTTCTTTTCAATGACTTGGGTTTGGTCCATAATGTGCCTATGATTATCGGTACCACTTCTACCTGTATCTTCCATACCCTTCTCAATTCAGTTCGAAAGTCCTGGTATTTTCTTCCCTTATCCATTCTTGAGTCCCACGGTACTGCAATTTTTTTTTTTCGTTGTCTTGTCGACCAGAGTGACGTCCGGTCCATGTGGTCTGTCTTCATACTGAGTGTAGTCCCAAAGTAGCTTAACCTTATCATTTTCTATCTCAGCTTTAGGTTAATATTTGCACTATTTTTTGCTGCATTGTATTTCATATTTTCTACACAGACTCCAATGGAGAGCTTCAGCCACTGTATCATGTCGTTTCATATACTGATTTTGAAAAGGTGCTGAAACTCACTGGCTATGTGGTTAATGGTTTTTTCTTTTGCTATATATTTCCTGTACTTTGACGAGGTGTTATTTCCGTCTATTGCTCGTTGAATATATCTTGCTCTTAAGCCCTGATCTTGTGCTGGCATTATTATCCCTTCAGTTTCCTTGTCAAATTCTCTCTGTGGTCACTGCCATGTTTCCTTACTAGCCAATTCTTCAGTTCGTTTCAGGAATTGTCTTTTCATTATTATTATTATTATCATTATTATTATTATTATTATTATTATTATTATTATTATTATTATTATTATTATTATTATTATTATTATTATCAAGTAACCGTCAAATAACATAGCTACATTTTCAGAATCTGGCAATGCCTTGCAGATTTATTACCCCCAAGTAAATAATAATCATTTAAATAATAATTATAAATTTGACAATGGTAATAATGATTTTAATAATGTCAATAATAGTAACAATTTTCATGATTTTAATAACTTTGATAATTTTAGTAATAAGATTCCCATTAACTAGGCAAAGAAATTAAATTATGCTGTTCCCCTGTCCAGAAAGCTATACTTCATTGTTTTGCTAATAGTTCTTAAAGAAAAATGGCCCTACAACCTAGATGTATATGACGGAAAATAATTGTTTGAAATTCACGTTATATTCGACCGTTACAAATAATCATAAACAAGGTTGTACATTTGAAGGAGAAAACACCAACACAAATGAAGGGGCAAAATCTTTACTTGGAAGCCATAGGGCGTAACACATAAGAAGAAACCTCAGAGCAGAGAACCCTGAAGAGAACGTCTCCTGATAACCACAGTTGAGATGGATAGAACTTGTCACTCTCGTCAACATGTATAGAGACTCGGCAGAACCAAGGACTGATATGACGTATGTCTCAATGCGTAAAGAAGAGGGAAGAGGATGATAAGAAAAAGAGGGTAGGTTTATTTTGCTAGAAATAGACTCAAGGAAAACCACTGCTGTACCTTTTGCGAAATATGTTTTGTCGCTTTGCAAAAGAATTTTCTGACTCCTATCTTCTCGTTCACCTTCTTCTCCTGAACTCTATTTGAAAATCTTCCTTTTCCAATATCCTATTAATGTACCTCCATTCTTCCATTTTCGTTTTTCTCGGCGTTCCTTTCTTTCTAAATAATTTCCCTCTCATTTCACTCTCATAGTCTTTTCTATTCTTCTTTCAACCTGTAATTCTCCTGTAATTCTCCTTTTGATCCTAAATAGAAAGAATTTCTTCCATTCTTCCGATCAAATTCCTTGTGAAAACAAAACTTTGCCAGCCATTTTACCCGTTAAGGAGAGCAGCCGAGTACAGAAAAGAAATAGAGTGATAAAAATAAGCTGTAATTGAGAAATAAAAAAATGATGATGATTGTCCGAAATCTTTCAAGGATTTCGAATAAAACAATGGCAATAAGTATTGAATTACTTAATACTAAATTAGAATTAGGAATGCTACTAACAAATTTATGTTAATGATAAATTTAATATTCGGTTTAAACTGAAATGCAGTTTTATAATCCTTAGCCCTATATATCCGTGTTTGGTATCAAAATGAATAACTTTTCAACCACTCTCTTTTTAAATATGTTGATATCATTATTCGTTTCGCTAATTTCTGGATTAACTGACCTCCCATGCTCTTGTAAAATTACCTTCTCGAACTATACCTGAATCTTAAAATTCCAAAAGATGTTAAGCTAAAGCTGTCCCATAGAAATGAAAGTTCCTTAAGCGTTTTGGATTGTCAGATTTTCCGAGAGATACACGTGCAGCAAATTCCGCCGCAAGCATATTCATACCTCTTCCTAATCGCTTGTATTCTCAAACCCCCTACCAGTTTTTCAATGAAAAATCTCTGTCACTCTCCGAGGCTGAATCCTTCAATGGAGTCATCTGTCATAAAATTTTATCTGTCCGAGATTAGCCACTGGCATACGAAGTCACTTGCTAATGCTTAAACACTAAATCCCTTACAGTTTTCGAAATCCAAAGTCTCGGACATTGTTTATTTCCTGTTAATTTTTATCTGATTCTGGACTATCCGAGATTAGTAATAACCCCTTAAATATAGCTCTTCCTTTTGAGAGTGGCTTATCCTTTCCGTGACAGTTACACTCCCCCGGGCTAAATTTTCTAATCTATGATTCTAGAATCTTAAGACCTTCCTTCCTTGGCATCGACTACCAATCGTGTCTCCTCATTTCAGACCGGACGCCATTTTATTAACCATGGCCAATGAGTGCATCCTTAGGCGGGCCTCACAGCTTCACCCCACTGAAGATGCACCCCCCCCCCCCATTCCTTCTTGCCAAACGACTGATTTTTTATTCAATTTGCATGTATTTTTTAATAATTCTTTACTTATTTTATGTATTTTTTCATTTAAAAATGTGTTGTTTCTTTTATCTTTGCTTTAGGTAGCACTGATGATGACATTTGAAATGTCAAAACGTTTGCAATAAATGTGTATGTGGCGACATTAGTATTTATGTTTTTCTTGTGAATGCGATTTAATAGAAACGTTCCCATTCCTTATTTACCTCTATATCGTCTTACTCCCACCTGATATTGTTAAATAAAAGTTGTGAATTCAGTAATAAATTATATTAACTGAATGCATCAAATGAGATCGCTCCTTAAGTGGACGTAAAGTAGTAATTCCCATGAAAAGTTCATATGTAAATCAAATGTTTGGTTGTTATCATTTGAATAGCCTGAGTAAATCAAGGATATTTTGAGGTGAATATAAGAAAACATATAAAGGTACCGTGATCACCAATTACCAGAGTTTATAACATTGAACAACAAAACCCATAAAAATTATGAGATATTGCTTCTACAATGTATATATACATATATATATATATATATATATATATATATATATATATATATATATATATATATATATATATATATGTATATATATATATATATATATATATATATATATATATATGTGTGTGTGTGTGTGTATATATATATACACACATCATAGATATATATATATATATATATATATATATATATATATATATATATATATATATATATATATATATATGTGTGTGTGTGTGTGTGTGTGTGTATATATATATACACACATCATAGATATATATATATATATATATATATATATTTATATATATTTATAAATATATATATATATATATATATATATATAAATATATATATATATATATATATATATATATATATATATGTATATATATACACACATTATAGATATATATATATATATATATATATATATATATATATATATATATATATATATATATATAGTAAATATATATATTTATATATATATAAATATATATATAATTATATATATATATATATATATATATATATATATATATATATATATCAACCTCCCTTCCTGTCTCTTGGAATTAACTAGGAATATACCATTTAAGAAACGGCAAAATGACATGCTTTCTAATCCTATAAAACTTCCAGTTCACTGGACAGTGTCCAAGGAAGGGGTAGTTCTTCCCAAGCAGCCATTATCCAGATCTCGCAATGGATGTCTCCTTTTATGACGACTAACGGTCGATAAACACCATTAGGAAAGGCGTGAAGTTAAGTATAGGTATTTAAATGCATTCCTGTGTGAGGCACAACCAAGAAATCTACATTCTATATTAGGTGTAAAAAGGAATGATGCGCATGATCATGCAAGCAATGCAATAACTATTGGTTCATGTTAGAATAATGCCTTAAACTGCACAGCGAATCTCCCGTTTGTAATTTTCTTCCACCTTCCACCACACATAACATTGAGATTCCCATTCGCTTACTATTCTTGCTTTACAGCTACTAACACCTGATAAATATTATTAAACGTATAACGTTACCATTAATTCCTTTATTTTGATAGCATTAAGAATTTTAAAATGGACTTATATCCTTTCTTGAACAATTACAATTAAGATTAAGCTACAGCTTTATGCATAATATTTGTTTATTAAAAAACACATGTATACACCTTCACTCCCTATTCATCAACATGCATGATCATTGAAATTGCATAATTCTGAATAGATGATTGAAATCATTTTCTTCAGTTTCTAAATAATTTACAATCTTCATCCACAATCGAATTTTGACGAAATCGTAAAATGATTTAAGAAATCTTTAACTGCATCAGCAACTGCCACTTCTCTTCATTTCTGATCTCTTCACTTAACACATCTCAGGCCACCACACATAAAAACTGGCTTGATGCTGACCACAGATGTAATCTAACACTAACTGCAAAGGATTCTGATTCACCAACAGCTGTTATTCCTTTCGTCCTTGTTCTTTTGTACATCATCTCTACAATTCTAACCAACATCGGGACTTACCTGTTCCCCAAGCACCAAAACATCACTTCTCTTGGCTGTTAGGCGCTAACAGAGACGAGATGAATGCAAGTGAAGTTTTTTAAAAAAAATACGAGCTTATATTCAGATAGTTGAGAGGAGGAATAACAGGTTTCTGTTATCAGTGTGGGGGAGAGCAAGAGATAAAAAAGCAAAACATTACAGTATACGAGCATGTATGAAACACTTGCGGTACATGATTCCCCCCCCCCCCCCAACCCCACCCCCGAAAAAAGACATACATGTGAAATAGGCCGCCCTGCTTTTGAGATGTACCCGTAAGTGGGTTGTCTTGCAGGAAATATGCCAGTTTTCGGCAATCATTGGACACCCGGTCTTCTTTGCTACAAATGTTAATTAAGAAAGCCTTCGGTGTGCGATGGATCACGAGAAAATGGCCTGTGTAAGGCGGCATTGGCGGTGGCTTGCTAGTGTCGGTGCACAGAAGAATTGCCATGTGCAAATCTGTCGATATGTGTTGCTTTGCTTGGGGCTTGTAAGTCTGGCAGCATGGAATAAAGTTTCCCACAACATGACGTAGGTGCTGAAGATTGTTTAAAGGAGGTTGCAGACGGAAAAAAATTTGCAGGGGCGACCAACTGGTCGCCATACAATCCAGGACTTCTTAAGGAATGAGTATTAGTCCCAGGAGGACCCAGGGAAGCTGGGTAAACCAGTTGAAATAATTTTAGTGGGCCACCAAAGTTTCTTTGAGGGTGCAATAAAAACGTTCAATCATTCCTTTGGCAGCAGGGTTGTATGCGGTTGTCTGATGTAGGGTGATGCCAAGGAGATTCACTAATGATATCCACAACTAAGACGTGAAAGTGGTATCCATGTCATAAGTAATATGCTCAAGGATACCTAATCTCGCTATCCACCCCGAGAGTAAGGCAGATGTACATGAGGCGGACGTTGGAGTTAGCATGGTGATAGCTTCCGGCCAATGAGTGGAGAGGTCAATGACAATAGAAAAGTAAAAATGTCCTTGTGATGTGGGTAGAGGACCGCCTACATCAATGTAAATGTGGGCAAAACCAAGTTGAGGTTGAGGAAAAGTGCCCACTTTTGAATCCATGTATCGATCTACTTTTGAAGCTTAGCATGAAGTAAAGGCGTGGACACAATCCTTAACTTCCTTAGTAATTTTGTGTCAAATGAACTTCGTCTTCAGTAGCTGTGCAGCAGATCGCCATAAGGGATGTGAGAGGCCAAGGATGAAATCAAACACCTGTCGGTGTATGGGGTTAGGTATCCAAAAGCGGGTGCCGTTGGAGTCGTCGAAGACGACGTCTTCCCAATGAAGGGATGTTCATGATGTCGTGCATGCTTGGTACTTTGGAGCTTTTCATTGGGTTTCTGCCAAGGTGTTGCCATCCAATCCCAGGTGAATGGTTGCCAATGTGTTTCTTGACAGGCCATCAGCAACGGGATTCATTTTTTCAGGGATGTATTGAAGGGTGCAGTTATATTCAGCCACGGCGGAGAGGTATGGCATATTTGGGCGGACCAGGTATCGGCGATGACAGATGGACCAGGCATCGAACTGTCGAGTAAAGGCATGCATCAGAGGCATGTGGTTCCTGAAAAGGATTAAGGGTGTACAATCTAAGAAATGGGGAAAGTGACGGACAACCAAATGCACCACCAGCAATTCACAGTTAAAGGTAGAGTAACCAGATTCGGTCTTGGACAATTTTATGCTGAAGCAGACCAATGAGCGAGGTGAGCCGTGGACCACCTGCTTGAATGCTGCTCCAATAGCGACGTCACTGGCATTGGTAAAGAGGAGAGGGACATGTGGAGCGAGAAAGGGGAGAGCTGCAGCAGTTGATAGGGCATTCCTTACATTGCAGAAGGCCGCTTCCTGAAAGGGACCCCACTTCAGGTCTTTTGGCTTACCCTTGAGGGATGTGTAGAGATGTAAGAGTGGCAGTGATGGCTGGCAAGAACTTGTGATAATAGTGTATCGTGCCCAAGAATTCTTGTAGTGTTTTGACAACCGAAGGCGTGTGAAAGTAAAGAAGATCTGATACCTTCTCAGGAAGGGGTGGATGTCTTCAATAGTGATGCGGTGCCCCAAAAACGATACTTCATTGGCGCCAAAGGCAGACTTGTCATACCAGACTACAAATCCGGTCTGTTGCAGGCGGCCGCGAATAATGCGAAGAAGACGGAGGTGTTCCTCTTTGGAGGAAGAGAACACAAGTATGTCATCCACATAACATCCACAGAAGGAGAGGCCCCCTAAGATGCCATTCATGAAGCCTTGAAAAGTGGCCCTAGTAATACAGACTGCTGTTATCTTGATATGGTGATAATTACCGTGCTCAGTGGGAACCATGGGCGTTTGGCAAAGTTCTGGACAGAAGACCTCCAGGTACGACATATGGAGGCGGGCATAAGCATCAGTAGGTGCTGTAGAGTACATTGGTTGGTGCATGAGTGAAGGGTGGCCTATTTGCGTGATGGGCAGCTTTGTCGTTGCTCGAGCATGTCATGGGGTGGGCATCTGTATCTTACCTTACTCACGTCAGCTTCCGTTGATGTTGAATAGCTAACTTCTTCGTCAGGAGTTGAGGCGTTGATGAAGGTCTTGAAGGTAGTGAAGTGGCTGTCCATAAGGGCATTGATGTTGGTCATCAGGTCCTCCATGAACAAAATATCTCCCGAAGAGAGCCATCTGTGGTAGGCGTGATTGAAACCAGAAGAATGCCTTTGTAATGGTGAAGGGTGGTAGTTTCATGGAGGTGGTGTGGATAGAGGAGTCAGGGTCGGCGGGTAGCATTGTCAAACAGTAGGGGAAAGGCAGTGAGGGGAAAGGCAGGATATAACTGGTAGTCAGGCAGTCACCAATTGTGAGAGGTGGCTGTTAGGTATTATCATAGAGGCGAGATGAATGTAAGTGGAATGTATTCAACAAGCCAACGATCTTACATACAGATAGTTGAAAACAAGAATGACACAAATTTCAAACAGTATAAAACATGCTATAGTATGCTTAAACAGGTTTCTCTTATCAGTGTTGGGGAGAGCGTGTATGAAACATGTGCTGTACACTTCTCCAGATCTATAAACACAGAAGAACTTCTGGTTTCACTCTAGTCTTTTTTCCCTTGATTATCAGGAGCTTATCCAAATTCTGAAACCATCTCAAGTATATACTTCCATCTACATTTCTGATTCAAAACCCCTAGGCTCCGTGTACCTTCTCATACACACACATGCACACGCGCGCGCGCACACACACAGACATACATACATATATATATATATATATATATATATATATATATATATATATATATATATATATATATATGTATAAATAAATATATTATGTATATGTATATTTATATACATATATATATATATATATAAACATATATATGCATATATATACTATATATAGATAGAAAGATAGATAAATAGATAGATATAGATATCCTAGGCTGGTATGTGTGTATATGTATGCGCAGACATACAGTATATATGTGTATATATATATATATATATATATATATATATATATATATATATATATATATATATATATATACATATATATATATATATATATATATATATATATATATATATATACATATTTAAATAAATATAGATATATGCATATATATATACAGTATATATATATATATATATATATATATATATATATATATATATATATATACAGGTATATATATACATATTTAAATAAATATAGATTTATGCATATATATATATATATATATATATATATATATATATATATATATATATATATATATATGTATGTATTTATGTATGTATGCGCACACACGCGCAAAAGATATCTATATACATACATATATTTATCTAAGTCGCCTACATCTTTTCTTTTCGGATCAAGTCAATCGTGAATCAATAAGTTTTGCCAGTTCTTGTAGAATCTTTTCTTCCGATGTGATTTCTGATATAGCCTGAATCTGTATAGAGTTACTCAGCTGGAAACTTTGTTATTGGGATTGTAACTCATGGAGAGAGAGAGAGAGAAAGAGAGAGAGAGAGAGAGAGAGAGAGAGAGAGAAAGAGAGAGAGAAAGACCTTTCACATAATACAAATAAATCTGTCAGTGTCTCCCCAATTCCTGGAATAAATAATTCAAATTCTTACTTTTATAGGAAGTCGCTTATGTACGAGTTCTACCTTCCGGTTATTTCCTAGGAAGTTCGCCTACTGCTACTAATTATTCCCCCAAATGGGAACCTGTAAATGAAATTTCTTCCTCAAAGTTCGAGCCGAATGGCTACTTATGAAAGAAAAAGGAGGCTTAGCACATGAATGTAAGCCGGGTTTAGAGGGAAACTTCTTCGGCTTCAAGTTCTTAAGAGTGACTAAGTGACTCTAGCAGATGAGAGAGTATCACGTAGGGTCTTTAACTTCTAATATCCTCAGAATAACTTTTCTATGTAAATAGAAATTCATGATTAATTAAAAGGAAAAAGTTTACAATGCGAAAGGACGATAAAAACTACCGATAAAAGTTATTCAATTCATGAAACTAATAACGAATAGAAATTTTGGTAATGAAGCTGATTATTGATTCAAAACAAGCTAAACGTAAAAATGAATAGAGAAGATACAAATGTAAGACTAAAAGTGGTATTTAAAGAAGCACAGTTGAAGCTACTTTAATAAAGATGCAGAAGGGCCATTATCTAACGCTGAGTATAGGAGCCAAGAATGTTTTGGATGTATCATAAATGTTTTGCAAAAGGCAGAAACGACTCATGAAGGTTACTGAAGTGAACAGGTTAAATAAGAAACATAAGAGAATGCTTGAATTCTATTTCGAACAGGCATAAAATTTACACTAATTCCTCTTTCATAAGTAGCCAAACTTACCTATACGCCTAAAATCCATAATCTTTCAGGCCCTGTCCTGTGGTCTCCGATGTCATGTACGCAAGAAATATTGATATGTAAAAACTCCATATACACAAATATGTACATATATATATATATATATATATATATATATATATATATATATATAGAGAGAGAGAGAGAGAGAGAGAGAGAGAGAGAGAGAGAGAGAGAGAGAGAGAGAGAGAGAGAGAGGGAGAGAGAGAGAGAGATGTATAAATATACAGTATATCTATATGTATCACCATCATATCTTAATTTGACAATGTGTATGCTACCGGAGGCCGTTGTGTTTTGCCTCTCTGGTGTCTTGATTTGAGAAATGAGGGCCCAGTGGGCTTCCCTCTTGAGATGTGTTCCATTGTTTGTGGTGTTGCACCACACGGACATTCAGGGTAGATGGCTAATCTTCAGCTTTGCCAACTTTTACCCTTTCTCTGTTTAGGGTTACCCAGTCCTTCCTGGCGAGGGCTATTCTGCTTGGTAGCGCTTTGTTTGAGCTGGGTAGCACCTCATTGGGTGCCCATCGGTCACTCTCCCGCCACTTCTCTGGCACATGAGCCTAGATTGGTTCTAGTTCATCCACTGTTGCGAAGCTTTGCTCCCTGATGATTGTGGAGTGGATGCCCAGGTTCATTAATTTGATTATTCTTTTCGGTTTTTTAATAGAGTTTCTCGTCGGATATGGGGTGGTGGGATACCCACTATCTTATATAAAGAGAGTACCTGGGTTGATTTTAGGGTACCAGTAATAATCCAACTGGAGTCCTTTAGCTCTGGGCATACTTTATGTGCATGGCAGGATCTGGCCCATATTGGTGTATAGTACTCAACGGTAGAGTAATAAAGTGCTAGGGCTGTTTGTCTCAGAGTCTCACAATCTGTTCCCCAGTTATTGTTGGCGAGTTTGCTGGGAAAGTTGTTCCTAGTTGCTACTTTGTTTGCTTTTATTTGTGTGCTCTTTCAAGGAGCGTGTTCTGTCAATGGTGACACCTAAGAAGACTGGGTAGGGGTGATTTTTCAGTTCTTTGTAACCCCATTTGATCTTTTGCTTTCTGTTTGCCTGGTGATCGTTTAGGTGGAGGACACAAACCTGTTTTTCTTGGCATGGCATTGAGGTGCCCTTTTTTGTAGTAGAAGGAGAAGAATAGTCAGGGTGTTTGACAGTCTTTCTTCGATGGTGGTGAAGGAGTCTGATTGTGTGGAAATGCACAGGTCATCTGCATATATGTACCTACGGATGTTCTGGTACTGCGGCTGGTTATCTGTACAGATGTTATATCGCACTGGCGCCAGCAATGATCGTTGTGGAAGGCCGTTGTTCTGTATCCTCCATCTGTTTTTCCTACCATCAATTTCTACGAAGAATCGCTGAGTGGTAAGCAATGACTCAATGCTGTGGACTATGCTAGTGTTCCATATAGTTTGACCTACCCTCAGAAGGAGTGCTTTATAGTTTACAGTTGCTGCTGTAGGGTCGATAAAGACTGTGCCGGTAATTTGTGTCGTCTCAAGCCCATCCTCAATGTTTTGTGTCTTATTTAATACCTGACTGCTGCAGGATCGACGTTGTCTAAAGCCAGCTTGGTCTGTCAACCGTTGGTTTTGGACAGTCGGTTGGATATGGGCTAAGATCATTCATTCATATAATTTGTAAAGGATACATAATCATGATATTATTTAGAATCATTTTGGGAGATCATGAGTCTTTCCCTGTTTTCAGCAAGGCCACTACTCACACTTTTCTCCAAATCTTCGGGATTTGGTAGGTCGTTGTACAAGAATATTAAATAGCAACAGGAGCCCTGCTTTTGTTTTATCTCTGAAATATAAGACCATTTCTGTTGTTAAACCATCTAGGCTGGCTGCCTTCCCAGACTTAAAATGTTTCATGGCAGCATTTAGTTCTTCTAAGGTGAGCAGTTGGAAATTGGCGTTACTGTTTTGCCTGATACGGTCCACGTCATGTTTCCTTTTCTTCAAGTAACCTAACTATTTGTTGTGAGGCTTGCCATTCAGCAGCAGTTGGTGCATTACCTGATTGAAGGGTATGGTAGCCAATCTAGGTTGGGATTTTTTATGAGTTCAGTTTATTGATAGTTGCCCAGATTTTTTTGCTGTTATAAGTCATATCTATGGAAGTTAGGGCTTCATGGCAACATTCTTTTCTTTTGTTGCTGATTGAGGCCAGAAGAGTGTCTCCAATTTCCTCGGTACTTTCAACAAAGGGATCTTCATTATATGCCTGGGTGTACTCCGTGTACTGCTCTTTTGATTTTTCATTAAGACACGAGATGTAGATCTTCCTGCAGCCTCTAGGGATGTGTTTCGTGAAGACTTCCCAAACCAGGGTTTGGGAGCAATTGTTGTGCTGTGGGAATGGGCTGATATTGGATATCCCAATCTCCAGGTCTGACTCAAAGCTTTCCCACTTTGCCTTGCGCAAGTTGAATCTGGGTCTAGGTTTGTAAGAGTCTGATCACAGGTTTTGTGTCGATGATTAT
>NC_090730.1:124528094-124533094 GCF_036898095.1 Palaemon carinicauda
CGCTATCCTATCCTTTTAGCTGAGCTGAAGGTGAATGTGACATTGAATTGAGGTATATTACAGCTATGTAGGTTGGCCAGGGCACCAGCCACCCGTTGACATACTACCGCTGGAGAGTTATTTGATCCTTTGACTGGCCCGACAGTATTACATTGAATCCTACTCTCTTGTTACGGCTCATTTTTTCTTTGTCTACATTTACACCGAATAGTCTGGCCTATTCCTTACACATTCTCGTCTTTCCTCATTCACCTGACAACACTGAAATTACAAAACACTTCTTTGCTCAAGGGACTAATTACTGTGCTGTAATTGTTTAATGGCTACTTTCCTCTTGGTAAGGGTAGAAGAGACTCTTTGGCTATGGTAAGCAGCTCTTCCACTGTCTTGGGTTAGAGTTGTCTTGCTTGAGGGTACACTTGGTCACACTATTCTATTTTGTTTTTTCTTATTCCTCTTGTGTTTTTGAAATGTTGTGTTGGGCAGGCTTAATAAAAAGGCCAAGGATGCCTAGTGGTTTATCAAGCGGTTGTCTTTTCCTTATCTGTTTCTTTTTCTTTTCAAAACCATCCTTACTGTCCTGCCTTCAGATGAAATGGTTCTCCTGGAGGGCATTTAGCCTTGCATGGTGTATCGGTTCCTCCATGTTGACCAGTTTTTCCAATTTTTTTTCTTATAGTCTGTAGGTTTGATCAATCACTTTATTTATATTTCTGTACATGGAAATCCGGGACCAGTACGTCTCAGATTTTGTCAATGTCGTCTGCTGTATTGCAATATTCGGGGTCTTCATGCAAATATTCAGGACCTTATAGTTGCGTCTAGACAGTATGATACTCTTTTGTGCTCAGAAACATTAGTTTCTAAAATGAGGCATTCATCTGAGCTCCTTTTAACTGAATATCCTGATTCTCATAAGTCCTGCTATGGATCTGGATGTCAAGAGATTCAAGTAATAGATATTTGTGGCATGCACAACAACTTTTATTTGTGTTACATCTACCGGAATCCAGACATTATCTTCTTACCATAATGGCTAAGATACGAGAAGATAGAAAGACCTCTTTTTTTCTTTGTTGGTGATTTCAATGCTCACCATAGGGAGTGTTTAAATTATGTTTCTCCTACCGATCGCCATGGCTTAAGAGCTTTTAAATTTGCCGCTGAATCAGGCTGTGAACAAATCATAAGTGAAGCTACTCACAGGTCAGGTAACTGCTTGGACCTCGTATATACAGACTCCCCTGGCGTTATAACACGCAAGGTTGATTCTCCAGTTGGGACATCTGATCATGCCTTTATTTCTGCACTCTGGTGTAGATGCAACAGTTCCTCCTTTACTTAAACCAGATGGCTCTGTCCCTCACAGTCCTAAGGAAAAGACAACCCTTTTGGCTGATGTGTTTGACAGTAAACAGAGTAATGACAAACTTGAACTTCCGCATTCTTGTTTACCTGAGGCCGAAGTAACTAGTTTAGCTTTTCGATCTTGTGAAATTAAAGCTCTGTCGATGGATCTTGATGCTTATGGAGGTGTAGACCCAAATGGTATTTTTCGTTTGTTTTTATAAAGACTGCAGATTTCTCAACTCGAAAGTTATTTGTCATTTTGCGCAAGTTAGCAAGAAGAGGGGCTTCTAGCACTCTTTGGAGAATTGGAAATATTCCTCCACTATGTAAATGTGTTGGTAGTAACTCAAGTCCTACAGATTACCGCCCAGTTCCCATAACTCCCATTTTATCTAAAGTTTTTGAACCCCTTTTAGCAAAACGTCTTAATGGGTTTGCTGAAAGCAATCATCTGTTCCCTAGTTTACAATTTGCTTTTCGTAAAGGTCTTGGAGCATGTGATGCCCTTCTTACAATATCCAATGCTGTATAGAAATCCCTTGATTATGGTCAGGAAGTTTGTATGATTGGCTTTCCTCTTAGTGCTGCCTTTGACTATATTAATCTTGAGGCCGTTGGTTTTAAACTCAAACAGTTGGAAATGGGTAGGTCGTTTCTTAGCATCATTACTGAATTTTTATGTAATATATCGCAAAGAGTTGTTGTTGATGGGCATCATAGTGAGTATAAGAATGTAATATATTATGTTCCTCAGGACAGTGTTCTTGGTCTATTACTTTTCATTTTATATACACATGACAATTCAGTATGATTTTAGCATATTTTCAGAGACTTTGTTTTCAAATTCTGCTTAGAAAACTTGCGTAGATATATTTTCAAACTCCATTTCATCATATATGAAAATATCAACAAAAGAAGACTAATGATTTTTTTTTTTATTATTATTTATCTAGACTGGGTTTGTGTTAGACTTCTTTTCATAAAAAAATTAGCTATCATTAAATCAATTATCATACCATTGGCTTCAATAAACATCAACAAAGAACATAAACATTCGAAAAATCTATTGTTTGAGTACCCAGGAAATCATCACAAGCCTCCTTTCAGTTGTTACCAGACGAAACTTTGTTCTATTTACATCTAATTTCAGATTAATTTCCTGCTGGAAATGTGTTAACCAGAAGTTTTCCATTTGTTTTTGAAGAGGGTTTAAAAGGTAGGTATCAGAGAAAAATGTTTTGCTATCTGTTTACACCTATAGAAGTTATTCAATATGTTCTTCCAGAATCATCGTACCTAGTTTTATATTTTTACATTTGCCGGATTGTATGTTAGTTGCCGATTAATCTCATTGCTTCCTGTTTTTCAATATCGTGGATATTTTTTGTCTACCAAAGGATTTTTTTTTCATTTCCTTATACACTTATCCAGCTGTTTTATCATATTATTATTATTATTATTATTATTAATATTATTATTATTATTATTATTATTATTACTAGCTAAGCTACAACCCTAGTTGGAAATGTATAATGCTATAAGCCCAAGGGCTACAACAGAGAAAAATAGCCCAGTGAGGAAAGGAAACAAAGAAATACAAGAAAAGTAATGACAATCAAAATAAGATATTCTAAGAACCGCATCAACATTAAATTATATCTCTCATATATAAATTATAAAAACTTCATAAAATTAGGAGGAAGAGAATCAAGACAGAATATAGTGACCGAGTGTACCCTCAAGCAAGAGAACGAACGCTAACCCAGGACAGTGACAGGCCATGGCACTACCAAGAACCATAGAACAATGGTTTGATTTTGGAGTGTCCTTCTCCTAAAAGAGCTGCTTGCCATAGCTAAGGCGTCACTTCTAACCTTACCAAGCAGAAAGTAGCCACTGAACAATTTCATTGCAGTAGTTAACCCCTTAGATAAAGAAGAATTGTTTGGTAATCGCAAGTGTTGTCAGGTGTATGAGGATAGAGGGGAGTGTGAAAAGAATAGGCCAGACTATTCGGTGTACGTGTAGGCAAAGACAAAATGAGGCGTAAGCAGAGAGAGGGATCCAATGCAGTACTGTCTGGATAATCAAAGGATCCAATAGCATTCTAGCGGTAGTATCTTAACGGGTGGCTGCTGCCCTGGCCAACCTACTACCTATAGGATATTGAAATTCATCCTCTCCTCATTTTAACATTTGAAATTTCTTCAGTCTAGTTTTTTTGACAGTATATACCCAAAAATGTAGAAGTGTCGTTTACTTAATACAAATTGTTTTCTTAATCTTAAGTCCTTAAGTTTATTTAAGTCTGAACCATTTCTTCTAGAAGCTCTATTTTACCTATAACTTTTCATATAACTATAACTTTACATGACTGAATCAAATACAAATTGGGTTCTTTCGAAGATTCCGTTTCTCTACCCACCACTTAGTCATTTCTTGAGCGATTGTGTAAAATCCGACAGATTTCCTTAGTAGACTGATCACAGTACGTTGCCTTCGCCCTCAACTGACATTTTGGGAAATGAGGATGACATTGAAGCTTCTTTTTTTTTTCTCTTTTAAAATATGTTTGGAAATTTTAATGACAGAAATTTTGTCCAGCTTTCTTGTTGTTAATTTTCACCTGGTTTCATCAATGTTGTCAACCTTCCTGTTACACATTTTATTCTGGAATAATATTCTTTATTATCATTTTATTTTTACTTTAAATTTGTGAATCCTTATTGTACTGAATGGTCCTCTCCACCACAGGGCCTAAGCTTTGGTCTTAAGTTTCATAGTTATGTCCAGTCATGCTTCTCTTTCCTTTGCTAACTTGAAGTTGTCCGTCTTTAGATTGTAGATTTTTTTGATGTTATAAAAGTATTGTGATTCAGCACTTTATTCGAAATGTTATTATTATAATACATAGGATTTCGTAATAGACTATGCGAAAAAAAATATATCTTAATATCTAAGTCATTTTGTAAATAATTTACTTTAGCTTGTTAGTGTCATCAAGTTTTCTAATAGATTTTCATTATCGAGTGGAATGGCGTCATAAAAGCAGAACTGCATTGATTACAAAGATTAAATCAGTTTGTTTACAGGACCTAAACCAAAAGAAAAATAAAATAGATAAATAAATAAATAAAAAGTAACACATTTATAATTCCCTGATCTTTAGTTCTTTTAATGTATAAAGATATATGCTAAGCTAATTTAATCAAAACCGGAAGCGTAAAGCTATATTTGGGTAGGCTTATATGAAAAAGTTAAGAACTTTCAAAATAAATGCAAGATGATGAGAGCCAACAAACTTCCCCTCCTGCGAGGATAAATTGTTTTTGAGAATTCTAGTGTAGCCTCCCGGCCTCAAAAATGGAAAGTTATTGTTGTTGAGTGGAATATTTCTGCCATGTCTTATTTATTGGGAGAAAATCATTTTTTTTATTTTGCAATGTATATATATATATATATATATATATATATATATATATATATATATATATATATATATATATATATATATATATATGTATTCAAATAAGCCATATATATTTTTGATATATTAATGTCTGGATTCTCTTAACGACCTCGGGATCAGAGCCCCAGGCGAAATCACACAAAGACAAGAACTTGGCTCCGGCCGGGAATCGAACCCTGGT
>NC_090730.1:124543094-124548094 GCF_036898095.1 Palaemon carinicauda
GCAACCAAATCCAAATTTTGAATTTTACTCTTAAAACACAATAATAATTCTTTATAGATGTAGCAAACTCTATTTTGAGCTAAACACTGGTGTGAAAAAGTTATTATCTTTTATTTGGATGTAATTGGCTATTTTTATTATTCCTCATATCATAGAAAACACAGGATAACAAAAGTTTAGTTATAGATAAACATGTGTTTCAAATCATCAAGTGCTGAAAATAATCATTGACTAATTTCGTCAAGTCGACCTTCTGAGAAACCACTGAACATTCTTCTATTGCTCCCTCTCTGGAACTGATTTTCTGGCCCCAGTAACAGTCACTGCTCCCTAAGTGATTAAACTATCAGCTATCACAGGAAGCATACGTTAACTATTCCACTGCAGCAGCAGTAGACTCTTATCACTGCTACTGTTGAACCACAGACACACAATGTACTTCAATGTTCATCTGACGCTGAAGTACAGTAAACAATCAAACAATCAAACGATATTCTACCAAAATCACAGTAAAGGTAACCTTGAATTACAGTTCCGTGGAATTCCACATGGCCTAATTCAAATACAATAAAATACTTCAGCAATTAAATACATCATACTAATAGCAGATAGAATACACTCGGATTACTCCTGTGTACCTGCTTCGAACGTATTTCTATATTTCACGGGGACTTCTTTAATGACTACTTACAAAATCCGTCCCATCCTAGGACTTTATGTTACACTATGTTTCCGGCAAACTCGTTGAAAATAATTCTGTGTAATTGATTAAAGCTATTCAGATACAAATATTCCATGGTTACCGCAGAAACATCGCTTTAATACTCCAATCAGACCGTCGCAAACACAATCTAAAATTAAAGCCACGTGCACATTATTATACACCGAAGTTTATAGTATTTACAGAAGAGTAATTGCTTATTTTTAACGGCGCTTGTGTAATGGGTTCTTGTTCATGTTAGGTTCAAATGATTAGAAACGACCAGTGAAGCCGTGATATGGTAACAGGAAACTACACCTGGATTCTACTCCTTTGTATGTCTTGTAGAAAATTACTCACTGGATGCATGATTAAATCATTTAGATGTCTTACTGTAGTATAAATAAATTCTGAGTTTGAGCTTTAAAAGTGGGATAAGTGAAGATACTTCATACACTTTCCTGATTTTTCATTAACACTCAGTGAAGTATTAGAGTCCACACTTTACAACAGTCACAACTACAGTGAATTTGTATCTAAAGTTTTGGACATTTGAAAACTATTATGCATTTTTTCTAATTGCTACTGAATCAGCACCACGTCTCCACGCTTTTTTTGCTTTTGGTAGAGTCATTGGCTACAATACGATCTTCCGTTGACGGTAAGTGTTTCTTACCACATCCCTCGGAAGTGCCTTGTTTGATGATACCCTCAGGGTGATCTTTCGAAGCTGGTAATCCAGCATCCACCATGTTTCTATTTGCCAGTGAATTTTCACTGATCTTCATAAGCCGAGGTGAAGATGGAGTAGAACCGGGTGAAAGGCCTGTGTAAGTTTTCTTCTTCAAGGATGCAGGTAAAGTGTAGCAGTTTGCCACGTCATTTGCAACATAGGACTTTTTTCTGTTAATGGTGGCAGTACCTGATAAGGGGGCCATCTTCTTCTCTTCAGGTGTGTCCTGGAATTTACTCTCACTCTCTACTTTTTGTTCTGGTTCCTTTCCATATATCTGGGCAATCTTTTCAAAGCGATGACACCAATCATTCTTGTAATCGAGCGAAAATTCACTCCTAGATGATCCTGTGGTGGAATGGAAGCCTAGAATCAAAAGAAATTGTTAAGAACATCATTTATATAGCGTTTCAGAAAGATTTTTGTAATTTTTAGTAAGCTGAAGAAAATACCACTTCTCAAAGATCAACATACTGAATTTGCTATAAGAGAAAATTAGGACAAAATCAATCCATTTCAAGTGCCTAAATAGAAGGTGAGAAAAACTTGAAAAACAGACTTTAAGAATTATAATAAAATGCTCAAATTCCAAGACTAGTATGTGAAAGAATATTATAATGTGAATTACTCCAAAAATTAAAACTTATGGTAATAATTCATCTGAAAATAATGAATAAATTATAACATAAAAACTTACATTATAGTTTAAAGATTAAGGGAAGAGTATTTGTTATGTGCTTAACTAACTTGTATTATCACCATTTTTAGTTCACAAACATTCTCCTGAAATGAACAGATAGTACTTGAATTCCACTTCCACGGATTGGAATGGCCATATTTTAAAACAGAAAGGGAAATAAAGATAAAATTATGCCTAGTTCGCTATAAAATCTTTTTGTCATATATTTGATAAAAAAAAAAAAACTGTATTCATAAATGATAACGCTTAAGAATTCAGTGCGTATGAAATAAATATAGATAAAGATGCTTCAATAAAATTCATGACAATAAAACCAATCATTATGTTAGTTAAAAAGTAAGAACTCTCAAGCAAGAGAGCAAAAATCCCAAGCTTAAGGTTCCACAACTACATTTAGGAGAAACGAAGCATTTTAAAGTAGCTAAATAAATCTGACTTTATCTAGTTACCGTGAATATCATCTCATAATCATTCTCTGATTAAATGGGAAAAATATAACTGAAAGAAGTAGTTGGAGGTTCCTGACCTCCCAAAAATACTCAAGAAATAAACTTTGACTTAGGTGTATGTGTAATGAGAAATAGGAGTGGAAGAAAAAGAAGTCTGTCAGCATGCATCTCGGAATGTTTCCTGACAGTAAATCAAACTTCTGTTCCTTAAACGTAAAGGATGTGTCATCAATAACTGTGCCATTAGCAAATATAGTGCGTCCTGAAAACACCTGCATATTTGAAGAGCTATCTAGAGTTATTATTATGCTCTGGAATATGCTCAATATGCATTTATCATTCACATGATAAAGAAGTAAATCTGTTGCCAATATGATCATAAAGTTTTATTTTGGCTAACGACTATCAAGGCGAACGTTAAGGTTCTTTCACCATAACATTTAATGGCAGCTCAAAACTATAAGATCACCCTGCAAAGGGAATTAGCCTTAGAAGACAAATATAAGATGTGTTGGCCTATAACGCCTACTTTTACTGATTGTTCGCATACCAAGAAGAGTACACTGAAGATGACTGGAGCTGCAGTTCAATATCGGAAAAACAACGACTTACTACTGAAGATATATACATAGTTTTTCTACATATTAGATAAGGACTCGAGGTCTATTAAATAAGTTCACGGATACAATATGTAAGAATCTAAAGTTTACGGATACAATATGTAAGAATCTAAAGTTCATGGATACAATATGTAAGTATCTAAAGTTCACGGATACAATATGTAAGTATCTAAAGTTCACGGATATAATCTTAGAGTATCTTACGTTCCCAGATACAATATGTAAGTATCTAAACTTCATGGATACAATATGTAAGAATCTAAAGTTCACGGATACAATATGTAAGAATCTAAAGTTCATGGATACTTAATGTAAAAATCTAAAGTTCACGGATACAATATGTAAGAATCTAAAGTTCATGGATATAATATGTAAGTATCTAAAGTTCACAGATAAAATATAAGAGTATCTTACGTTCCCAAATACAATATGTAAGAATCTAAAGTTCACGGATGCAATATGTAAGTATCTAAAGTTCACGGATACAATATGTAAGTATCTAAAGTTCACAGATACAATATGTAAGAATCTAAAGTTCATGGATACAATATGTAAGTATCTAAAGTTCACAAATAAAATATGAGAGTATCTTATATTCCCAGATATAATATGTATCTACAGTTCACGAATACAATATGTAAGTATCTAAAGTTCACGGATACAATATGAGAGTAAAATGCGTTCCCAGATACAATATGTAAGTATTTAAAGTTCACGGATACAATATGTAAGTATCTAAAGTTCACGAATACAATATGAGAGTATCTTACGTTCCCAGATACAATATGTAAGTATCTAAAGTTCACGGATACAATATGTAAGTATCTAAAGTTCACGGATACAATATGACAGTATCTTATATTCCCAGATACAATATGTAAGTATCTAAAGTTCACGGATACAATGTATTTAAAGTTCACGGTTACAATATGTAAGTATCTAAAGTTCACGAATACAATATGAGAGTATCTTACGTTCCCAGATACAATATGTAAGTATCTAAAGTTCACGGATACAATATGTAAGTATCTAAAGTTCCCGGATACAATATGAGAGTATCTTACATTCTCAGATACAATATGTAAGTATCTAAAGTTCACGGATACAATATGAGAGTATCTTACGTTCCCAGAAACAATATGTAAGTTCTAAAGTTCCCAGATACAATATATAAGTATCTAAAGTTCACAGATACAATATGTAATAATTTAAAGTTCACGGATACAATATGAGAGTATCTTATGTTCCCAGATACAATATGTAAGTATCTAAAGTTCCTAGATACAATATATAAGTATCTAAAGTTCACAGATACAATATGTAAGAATTTAAAGTTCACAGATACAATATGAGAGTATCTTATGTTCCCAGATAAAATATGTAAGTATCTTAAGTTCACAGATACAATATGTATGTATCTAAAGTTCCCAGATACAATATGTAAGTATCTAAAGTTCCCAGATACAATATGTAAGTATCTAAAGTTCACAGATACAATATGTATGTATCTAAAGTTCCCAGATACAATATGTAAGTATCTAAAGTTCCCAGATACAATATGTAAGTATCAAAAGTTCACAGATATAATATGTAAGAATTTAAAGTTTATGGATACAATATGAGAGTATCTTATGTTCCCAGATACAATATGTAAGTATCTAAAGTTCACAGATACAATATGTATGTATCTAAAGTTCCCAGATACAATATGTAAGTATCTAAAGTTCCCAGATACAATATGTAAGTATCTAAAGTTCACGGATACAATATGTAAGTATCTAAAGTTCACAGATACAAA
>NC_090730.1:124555594-124573094 GCF_036898095.1 Palaemon carinicauda
ACAATATCAATAAAAATTACCAGAAAAGACCAGAAACCTGATATAGAAAATACTGGAAGACTCTTGCAAAGAGGGTAAAATCTAAGAGAGATGAAATAAAATTAGCATAATATTAAAAACAATAAAATCTAAAAAAAACCCTGGAGGTTAGTAAACACAATTGGACCAAAATAAAGGAAACACTGAAGAATGGAAGAAGCATCAGTGTTAATAAAAAGTAGACCTGGAGCACAGTGCCAACAATATTTGCTTTCAAGGATGAAAAGGTGAATATTTTTAACAAAAGAGATGGAGTGATAAAAATTGCAGAGGATTTCTATACACTGCTATACGGTAGTGATATAATTTTGCCAATAAGAAATACGGAAACATCTTACGTAACAGTAGGAGAAGTACAGTACGCATTAAAAGGATTTACCTATACATCCCGAATTGTTATTCATAAAATGTTACAATATAGTATTGCTAGCTTTTGCTAGCTTTGCAAATAATGAATGGTAATGAGGGAATTCTGAATTTTTGCAGTCGATATCTAGAGTTGGTGTTCATTTCCCATACGGTGCACCATGAAGCATAATTAAATAATTGCAAATCACTAGAAATACGTATACTATTAAAATTCCCATAAAAAACTAGTGATATCTGTAGATAAAAAAAACAAAACATTATCATCACTCCCATAAAACATATATAGTTAATATATTCAACATTCTGTTTTTTGCATTTACATCTTGTTATCCAGCACAACAGTTTGTAATATATATTGGATAATCCTTGCATTAAAATCATTGAATTCATAATTATCCAACACATTAAATTTATATATGGCTCATGTATTTATTTATTAAATTTTCGCAATAACATTGCTTCAGGATTTACGGAAAAGATTGAAACTCCTTACGTTATTTCAACATTCCAGACATCCAAAATGATTCGGCTCTCACGAGATTAGTAAACCAACCGTGTGTCACACGATCGTACATAGTTCATTTTGTGTATATATCATGCTTGTATCTGCGCTCTTCCCTCACACTAAAAAGAACCAGAATAAATATGTCTGCTTTTCTCATCTGTAACAGCGTCTGTTTTTTAACATGAAATTTCTTGTTGCTTTGAGCTTTTGTATATAAAGGAGAGTGTTCTATAATAAACTCACTCAGTTACTTTCATATTGTCCTTGAGTCACAACCTTCTCTCGGCACGTCACATTGGTGACCCCGGAAGTCAATTCGCTCCTCCCGCCTTCCACACCCCCTCGCCCCTCCCTCGTTGGTACTATGGCGGACTCTACAGAAGTTGGCGCTGCGACTCCCCCATTGAAACTTTCATCATTCGCCAGCAGAGAGGCGTTTGCTTGGTTTCAGCACAAAGAAGTCCAGTTTCGCATCAAGGGCGTGACTCGCTCAACCACCAAAACAGATTATGTTCTTGCGGCGATACCCGGGGACACCTTCCTGGAAATATCCGACTGGCTTTGTGAACAAAGAGACACCCCAATAGCGTATGACGCCCTCAAAAAATATCTTCTGCAGCAGTACTCGCCGCCGCCATCCGCCCGTATAGCAAAGCTTTTTCAGCTCTCGCAACAACTGTTGGAGGACCAAGGGGCTTCGCTCGCCCTTAGGGAAATGACCTGTATCGCTCGCCTGCAACCTGCCGCAGACGGCTCTCCTCTTGAGGTGAACGTACTTCATGCCCTTTGGATACGCCGTTTACCCGGACCTAAATGCGCTGCCATACCCGATGTCGATAGTTTACCCATAAAGGACTTGATGACCAAAGCCGACGCCCTTATGGACAGCCACTTCAAGACCTCCATCAACGCCTCCACCCCTGACGAAGAGGACGCCTATTCAACATCAACCGAAGCTGACGTGAATGCCATAGGACATACACGCCTACCCCGTGACGTGCCAAAGCAGTGACAAAGCCACCCTCCACCTACCACTCGCACGCGCCCCAACCAACGACTTCTACAGCCACTTACTACCTCCCATCCACCGCAGTTTTGCTACTACCACTTCAGATTCAGGGCAACCGCAAAGAAATGTGCCAAGGATTGTCAGTGGCCAAAAAACGTGTAAGTAGGCCATCGCTCGTGGCAGTTGCCTCCCGTGTTTCTAATCTTTTCTTTTTACATGATGCAGGAACGGGCGTGCGATTTTTAGTAGACACGGGTGCTTGCCGTCCTCTTTTGCCAAGGGAACTCTTCAGGACACGACGTAGTCTGTCTATGTCTGCCGACGTCTGCTTGGTAGCTACCCACGGATCTGCGATACCTACCTACGGTTACGAGAACCTCACATTATCGTTTGGAAACGGTAAATTTAATTGGAAGTTTCTCGTTGCTGACGCCACATTGCCAATCCTCGGTGTGGTTTTCCTCTCTCATTTCCACCTTCTGGTCGATATCGCCCACCGATGATTGGTCAATGCTTACTCGTACTTGTCGACACCTCTTCAACTCGCCCCCTCCAAC
This sequence comes from Palaemon carinicauda, assembly GCF_036898095.1. Taxonomy (NCBI): domain Eukaryota; kingdom Metazoa; phylum Arthropoda; class Malacostraca; order Decapoda; family Palaemonidae; genus Palaemon; species Palaemon carinicauda. The sequence goes on from NC_090730.1 coordinate 124,558,074, forward strand.
CTCGCTCTCAACATCAGCGCACCAACGGATGCCTACGCCCACCTCCCCCCGTTTTCCGTCCAAAACTTCGCCAAACGCCCAAGGTTCCTGCCAAGCACGGTATTTATCACCATATCAAGACGACGGGACCCCCAGTCTTCGCAAAATTCAGACGTCTGGCACCGGAACGATTGGCAGCCGCAAAACAGACGTTCGCCGAAATGGAGGAAATGGGCCTTTGCCAAAAGGCCTCCAACCCATGGTCGTCACCCTTACACATCGTTCTGAAGAAAGACGGCTCCCTCCGTCTCTGCGGGGATTACAGGCGCCTGAACATGCAAACAGAACCGGATCATTACCCCTTCCCAAACATTGCCGACGTGACCTCCTACCTGCACAAAGCGAAGGTTTTCTCTACGCTCAACCTCCTGAAGGGGTATTATCAGGTGCCTATGAACCCAGAAGACATCTCCAAGACCGCCATCACCACTCCGTTTGGTACATACACCAATTACTACTGTTTTGGCCTTCGTAATGCTGGGGCCACGTTTCAACGTCTCATGGATGGCATCTTAGGGGACCTCCCTTTCTGTGTATGTTATGTGGACGACATGCTTGTGTTCTCCTCAAAAGAGGAACACCTCCGTCACCTGCGCATCGTGCTCGACCGCCTGCAACAAAACGGCCTTGTAGTCCGGTACGACAAGTGTACCTTTGGCGCCAATGAAGTGTCGTTCTTAGGGCACCACATCACTCCTGAAGGAGTCCATCCCCTCCCTGAGAAGGTAGCAGCCATTCAGGACTTCCACGTGCCCTCGACCGTCAAAGCTCTGCAAGAATTCTTGGGCATGATCAACTATTATCACCGTTTTCTGCCACCCATTGCCACCACTCCTGCTCCCGTCTACACCTCCCTCAAGGGCAAGCCAGAGGACCTGAAGTGGGGTCCCCTTCAAGAAACGGCCTTCTGCAATACAAAGAAGGCCCTATCAACTGCTGCGGCTCTCACTTTTCCTATCCCACATGCCCCTCTCCTTCTCTCCATCGATGCCAGCGACGTCGCTATTGGTGCAGTACTCGAACAGGTGGTCAACGGCTCACCCCACCCATTGGCCTTTTTCAGCAGAAAACTGTCCAAGGCAGAATCGGGTTATTCTACCTTCGATCGCGAATTACTGGCGGTGCACTTGGCTGTCCATCACTTTTGCCATTTCTTAGAAGGCATCCCCTTCGTTATTCGCACAGACCACATGCCTCTGGTGCATGCCTTCACTCGACAGTCTGACGCCTGGTCTGCCCAGCAACACCGACATCTCTCCACTGTGGCTGAATACAATTGCACCCTTCAATATGTCCCTGGGAAAATGAATCCCGTTGCCGATGCCCTGTCAAGAAACACGTTGGCTGCCGTTCAACTGGGATTGGATTACAACGCCCTGGCTGAAGCCTAGCGACAGGATCCAGAGTATCAAGCATGTAGGACATCCTGCACGTCCCTCCGTTGGGAAGACTTCCCCTTCGAAGACTCCAACACTACCCTCCTCTGTGACGTCAGTACTGGTAGACTGCGACCTTGGATTCCTGCTCCCATGCGCCGGCAGGAGTTTGATTTCATTCACGGCCTTTCACATCCCTCGTGCCATTCTACTGCACAGCTGGTGAAGACGAAGTTCATTTGGCATTTCTAAGGATGCTAAGGATTGGGTCCGTGCCTGTACTTCTTGCCAAACTTCCAAAGTACATCGACACACGGATTCAGGAGTGGGCACCTTTACTCAACCTCAGTGTCGTTTCGCACACATTCACGTCGACGTTGTAGGCCCCTACCTACATCACAAGGACATCGTTACCTGTTTACCGTCATCGACCGCTCCACTCGTTGGCCTGAAGCCATTCCCATGGAAACTGCAACGTCCGCCTCATGTACATCTGCCTTACTCTCAGGATGGATTGCAAGATTTGGTATCCCTGAGCATATCACTTCTGACAGGGGTACCACTTTCACCTCTCAATTGTGGACATCATTAGCGAATCTCCTGGGCATCACCCTACATCAGACAATGGCCTAACAACCCCACTGCCAATGGATTGGTTGAATGTTTTAATCGCACCCTCAAAGCAGCTTTGATGTCCCACTGCAAGGATTCCAACTGGTTTGCTTAGCTTCCCTGGGTCCTCCTGGGACTAAAGACCACTCCTAAAGATGCCCTCGACGTCTCGGCAGCTGAAATGGTGTATGGCGACCCGTTGGTCGTCCCTGCCGAATCTTTTCCTTCTAAAACCTCCGACGAAGATCTCCAGCGAATACGTCACGTCGTGGAAAAATTTACTCCATGCCGCCAGACTTACAAGCCCCCAGCGAAGCATCACATACCAACAGACTTGCACTCTGCAACGCACGTCTTCCTGCGCAACGACACTAGCAAGCCACCGCTAATGCCCCCTCACACGGGCCCTTTACTTGTGATCTGACGCAGTCTGAAAGCATTCCTCCTAAACATTCGTGGCAAAGAAGACTGGGTCTCCATTGATCGTCTAAAAGCTGCTTATCTCCTGCCAGATGACCCGCCTACAGTTCGCCTCTCTAGATCAGGGCGCCCTATTTAACATGTACAGTATGTCATTTTTAGGGGGGGGCGGCCATGTACTAACAGTGTGTCACACGATTGTACATAGTTCATTTTGTGTATATAATATGCTTGTATCTTCGCTCTTCCCTCGCACTAAAAAGAATCAGAATAAACATGTCTACTTTTCTCATCTGTAACAGTGTCTGTTTTTGAACATGAAATTGCTTGTTGCTTTGAGGTTTTTATATAAAGGAAAGTGTTCTATAATAAACTTACTCAGTTGCTTTCATATTGTCCTTGAGTCACAACTTTCTCTCGGCACGTCACATTAGATAACGCTACTTTGGTCTTTCTGACGTGTAATAAACTCACTACAGCTTACGTAAATTGGAACTAAATACTTCAATTTCCAAAATATTAGTAATAATATTTCGCTATAGTGACACTTGGACGTATTTATACAATTCACTTAAGAGTTTCCGCTTTTTCTCACGAGTCGCGATACTGAAATGATTTGTTGAAACGTTTGGAATATGTCAGAATAAGTAAACTACATTTTGTAAACAGACGGTCCGAACTGACATATTTTTCACCAACATATGACAAATAATTGTAATTAGAATATTAGTTAAATTGTGTTAAAATAAAAACTAAAATGCCTCCTTCTCTGGGGATAATAGCAAACTATATTAGGTGAGAGAGAGAGAGAGAGAGAGAGAGAGAGAGAGAGAGAGAGAGAGAGAGAGAGAGATGAAACAAGCGAGTATTTTGGAATTCGTGTACATCATAAGTTATTCAGACGCAATTTTCAAACATATCTCATTCTATATAAAAAAAGCAATGCGTCAAACAAGTGAAACTTACTGCAAGTTTCATATTTTAGTCGAAATATTTTGGGAAGTAATATACTGCCATTTATCTTGACCGAAGACTTCCAAAGATAATCAAAAGGTTGGAGAATCGAAGGACGGAGACCGACAGATTGACAGGATGAGCAAATACAGATTAGAAATAATCTTCAATTAACAACAAAGGGAATTAATATATTCGACTGAGAGATTTTCAGCTCTATAGATAAGACATTAATCCCTTTCATGACTCTATAATTACTAAAAGGGTGAATGATATGAAATTAGTATTAGTATGGAAGCCTAATCATGACTCAAAACAATAAACATTAGATGGGAAGTTTGTTGAATAAATGATCATCAGAGTTAGTAGTGGTACGATTATAGCAGTGCCAACCTTATTAGATTGGTAGTATTGTTCCAGAGAAGGACAATATCGTTATAAGAACATATAAAAAGATCAGTGAAGGGAATATAGTAGCTAGTTAAGGGCAGACAGTAATTTAATGATACAATTCCTTTTTCGAGTATGATCTATTGACAAAAATGATGAACTTCATCATAGAAATTATGAAAAAGAAAAATGAGATCAGAGTAATAGATTCCAACTGATGTAATTGGAGATATTCCAGATATCAGTCAAAAACCAGATTATACTATTATTATTTGGTTTAATGAAAAAGGCTTCGATATTTAGCTGGAAAGTAAACAAACTGAGCAAACTAAACGAATAGGCAGAAACCGATGCATCTGGAGGCCAAAAGAAATTCGTACAAAGCCTTCAGTAGCCAGCACAATAAAATGGATAAAACAGTGGCAAAACAGTGTTCAAATATAAAAAGCAAAGTTATAATACTGAAAGTAGCGATAGACTCATTTTTATAAAAATTGAAGCGAAGGAATACGGAGACAAAGATAGAATTCCAGATCTCGGCAGTAGAGAAAAGGAATATCACTGAACTGAATATTCCGATGATCTGACAATTTGTACAAAATAAATCTAGGAAGTAGTGGCTTGGTGGGTGCTACGAGGTCACTTGAAAATTCAGTAGAATAGCATATGAATATACCTTCCAACAGTCTGCAGGAGAGTCTAAGGAAGCGGTGAGGGCAAAAATATTAATGAAAATGAATTTCCTTCAAGAAGGAAGACAAGAATAATTACCCCAAAACTACACAATTTTTCTGGAGAGGAGGATATAAGCCTAGAATAAAGGTTTAACATTTGAGATGAAAATAATTTTCTTTATAGAGACAAAATACCTAATTTCATCGCAGAAACTTTAGCAACTTGAATTGATTTAACTCTCCAAGACATGAACCTTGAACACTATTACACAGGGAATTTGATTAAAAATTTTCAACAGACAGATTAAATGAAAAAAAAAAATAAGATACAAGAATTAATAGATAAATATGAAGAGACTCCATTGGAAAGATTAGACGCCAAATCTTTGCAAAGATATTAGTGCCTAAAAATACTCAAGGAACAAGTGATGCTATTGCCCCTCCCATAATTACCAAACGAAAGAAAGTGGAAGGTAGCCTATATCACAATTTTTTTTTATAAATATTAGGCTCAATTACAAATCAGCTCCGAGACTTATATCGATTTACATAGTAATTGAGTAAACTACAAAGCTAAGAGCGGGAAAGTAATAGCCTTAGGAGTTACTACGCGCAAATGAATTATCTTATAATAGTAAGAATTAAAGGAAAAGATATAATACAATAAAAGATGGAAGAGTAGACCAGAGAATGAAGAACTGAATGGCAATGCAAAAGTTTAAGGTGACCCATAAAGAATCAAAGATAAAGTGGCTATGTGAAGACTGATACGAACAACTCGCCGCCCACAGTTCGCCACCATCAATTCGCCACCAACAATTAATTTTTTGGGCTCAAGCCATGTCGTCCTGATGGAAGTTCCTATAGGGTAGCTTCCTAGGGTATATTACAACTACGGCGATATTCCCAGAGAATTTACCTTAAGGTACCCAGAATTCTAACTCCTGGAGCGAATATCCCTAATGAAAGTACCAGGGATATCGCGAAATATCAGAGGACGTATTCTTGACACGCCACATGGCAATCTGCACCCCGAACAGAGATAACACTTCGAAGGGGTCAATTGGCAAGAAAACGAAAACGAGAAAGAAAAAGGAGAGCCGTTCGCAAGGCTCTCTCATCTCCCGTTTCGTAAGCGTGCATTGCGCCGATTCTGGCGCCATCTGTATTCCTTTTTGCGTAGCTTAACAACTCGGTGTTTTTTCCTGTGTTTCTCGCAAAATCTTGGATTTAATCGCTTTATTATGCTTTCTCCAACTTTGTCTGCCTCTGATAAGTTGAGTATTATTTCTTTTATGTATAAATGTAGGCTCTTGGTAATTTTTAAAGTGATTAATAGTAATAATCTTTGTTACAAGAGCCGTTGCCTACCGGAGGCGTCCTGGACGCTGTCGCTCGCTAGGTATGAGTTTAGTTAGCCAGAGCGACGTTCCCGGGTGTTTTGCTTTAATAATTTTAGCTATTTAGCGTTACATAGGATTTCCTTATTCGTGCTTTAGTATTGTTTGTTTTGGCGAAGTATTCGCCGATTCTGGCCTACGCTAGACCATGTAGCCTAGTCGTTTGGTCCTAGTACTTTCCTGCATGATTTTTGGATTTCCGAGTGTTTTAAAATTTTATTGAAGCTTTAGGCAGTTTTATACATTTAAGATTATATTGATTATTTCCAAGATAGTATACGAGTGAGTTTCGGTGATTTAGGTAATCGATTCTCTTGGTGCCTAGGCTAAGTTGCCTATGGAGCCTTAGTATACTTTCTCATACTCCCCGGTTGCTTTCTTTTCTTCGGAGAAGGTATGCAATCCCTTTCCCTCTGTTTAAGCCTTGGGCTTAACCCTAGTGGTTTATCTGAATTAACTTTCGATACAACTATATTGGGGTGTTACTGTACCTTCCTGTTCCAGTAAGTCTGGCTTCAGAGAGGGGCAGAACATCAGAGTTTTTAGTCTGAATCTGTGTTTGTCTGGCTTGGGGTAGAGTCTCCCTTGCCAGTCTGAAGCAGACATAGGAGGCTTAGCCTCCTTAGGTCACTCCCGAAGGTTTCTGTACGAGATGATTCCTTCTTTTGTGATCTAGCAGACTAGTCCTTGTTGCTGTTCTCGGTGGGAGCATGAGATCCTTTCCCTGGGAGTAGCAACACCTTCCTTGCTTTGGTTCAGTGGGGGTTGGCAAGTATTGCTGGCCTCCCCCCCTTGGATCTCCCTTAGGCTAAGATGAGTTTTCTTGGCTGCGGGTGATTCTTTACTAAAGCAAGGTTGGTAGGACCCTCTTTGTCCCTTCCCCCTCTATCTCTGTAATGGCCTAGCCGTTACAGTACTGTACGTCATTCTACATCTGGACCTAGTATAGGTTAGGATGTGGAATTGACTCAGTCCCTTGCCGGCCGGCAGAGTGTGCCGGACGGCAAAGGTCTTCTGCTTTGAGTGCTGCCCGGACCTCCCTTGGTCCCTCATCCATGTCTGTCTGTAGAGCCAGACGGCATTGGTCAGGAAGCCTGAATTAGATTCTCCCCTTCCTTATATGCACTCTTTCGGATTGCCGGGCTTGGAGGTAGTATACTCTCTTATCCTGGCATCCATTCTGTTTTCTTCTAGTGCTGTACCCGACCCGGCTGCCGTCCTATGTGGCCGGAAGCCGGGCAGTCGAAGTTCTCTGGTTCTTTTGCTGCTGGCCGGCATCGGTTGTTTACCTTTGCCGGCCGGCTTTTGTCACGCCCTTGTCTGCCGGTCGCTATGAACGGTGGCCGGCAGCCAGGTGCTACCTTGTGTAGTTGCCGGCCGGCAGTCATTGCCGGCCGACATTGGCTGTTGCCGGTCGGCAGTCACTGCCGACCAGCACATGCATTTGAACCAGCGTTCTGCCGCCTTATAGCTGTTAAGTAGTATACTTTAAAGCTAGTTATGGTGTGTGCCGGCCGGCAAGTGCCGGCCGGCGCATTACCTTCTATACTGTACCAGTATTCTTCAGTATAGCATATACTGTAGGGAGAAAACTATAGTATAGTATTGGTACAACACTGTGTGTTCTAACACTTTTGTGTTGTCTTGCACAGCCCTTTGGTGTTGCCTTACAGATAAGAAAGTGAGTTCTTTCTTGTCTATTATCCGGTATTTTAAAATCATTTCTTAGGTGTGAGCTCCACCTGTTTCCTCTGGAAATTTGTCATTGGTTACTCTAGGACAGATTAACCATACGATTTTATTATCTGGAAGGCTGCAACAATTGGTTGTGCGGGAAATACAAGTGTGTGTCTTTCCTTTCTGATTTGTTATGCTAAACTGTGCATATCCAGTGATACGTAGTTCACTTGATACTCATGGAAATTTCTTCTTTTTACAGGAGGAATGTCCGAAGTGCGGAAGTGCTTTCTGCAACGTCCGCAGTAAGAACTTCTGCGGACATGTGTTATGTAGGAGGCACGCAGCATGCGCTGTCTCCAAGGGTGATCTCCGCTTTTGGGACCCTCACGTATGTACCGTGTGCTCTAACCTGATTACTGAGGCTTTTGATTTCCCTAGGACGGTGGAATCAAGGGATATAGCAAGGGAGAAGCTTCGTACCTGGGTAAGGGGCTTCCAGATGAACACCTCTGGACCTTATCTTCCAAGTGAGAAGATGAGGGCTTACCTTTTCCCTAGGGCATCAGCTGATGCAGTGATTCCCCAGCCTCAAGAGGAGATCCCTCTAGTTCAGATCCTTGCAAGACATCCAGTTGGACGACAGGATGTCAGGCGTGTCCGAACGTCGGGAGGAAGACCTCCTGGCAGGAGGCCAGGATGAAGATCAAGCCCCAGACAGTGTAGAGGAAGAGGCCGACGAGGTGTCGGCTGCTCCGGTTCAGATCCCTGAACCTATTCCCTCAACATCGTCCGCTCTCCCAGTAGAGCTGGGACAGGCCCTCTCCTCCATTGTTGGAATGATCCAACAAATGCAGAAGGAGAATAATGAGAAGGCGGCTGCAATGGAACTGCAGATGCAGAAGCTTGCAGCATCACGTGGGCCCCAGAAAAGGCTCAATGTGAAAGACCTTCCCTTGTGCTCAGATGCTAACCCGTGGAGATATGCTGAGCACATGCCGATGACGATTGGAAAGATCGTCATGTCGGATAAGCTGGGTTCAGTTCCCCTAGAGGAGGTGGAATTCTGGCCCAGCAAAGGGTCATATCCGGACTGTTATGTCCGGTTGAGGAAGGAACCAGCTTCAAAGGAGGAGACAGAGCCGAAGGAGGTCATAGTGATGGACCATGCTAAGGCTCAAGCTTTGCTTTCATCTTCGATGAAAGTGAGGGGCTTCACGAACTCAAAGGTAGCTGCATTGAGTAAGAAGCTCCCTTCCTTTGTGTCCTCTCCTGCTAGAGCCTTCCCCTTTTTGCAGAAAGGGTTTGCGGCTGTATTAAAAGCAGTCGAGGCTGGCAAGCCTTGCCCCTCCCTGGAGGAGTATAAACCCTTGTCGCTGGCCCTACCTATGGACCACAAGGACTGGAAGGACGTCCATCTTACCTTCTCAGTCGGGAAGTTGGAGGCTGATATTGCCGGACGTCAGTTCGGTGAGAACCTCCCTAAGCTGTCTGACTTTCTTTTGCGGAGAGAGCTCGAGACAAAAGAAAGAGTGGCTGCCTCAATGTCTCTTCAGACCACTCTTGAGACGATGGCAAGTGACCCCAAGGTCCATGAAATGTTCATGGTAGTGGCCAAGACTCATCTGGCCACAGTGACGAAGGATCTTTACAGCTTCGTCAGGGCGAGGAGAGCTTGTAGGGAGTTCGTGTTCACCTCGGCTACGGTGAGGCACGAGCCAAGGAAACTAATCTCCTCCAACATTTGGGGCAAAGACCTTTTCCCTAGCGAATCGGTCAAAGAAGTTGTTGATAAAGCCACCACGGAGAATAGAAACCTTCTCCAGAAGTGGGGTCTGTCTATCAAGAGAAAGTCTTCCCCGGATGAGGGTCCCCAACCAAAGAGGAAGACTAAGAGGACTAGGCTACCGTCTCGGCCAGCCAAGCCATTTAGACAGCAACAGCAACAGCAATTGCCGATGCCTTCAGTGCCCCAGATGGTGGCACAAACCCCGACCACATTCCAGTGAGTACCCCAGGCCGTGTCGACACAGTCCCCGGCATTCAACCCAACGTTCGAAGGGCAATCAACTTCCTTTCGAGCAAAGCCTAGAGGAGCAGCCAGAGGCTCGTCTAGGCGCCCCTCAAGGGGAAGGGGTTTCAGGGGTGGTCGCGGTCAGGGAGGCAAGACCTCAGGACAGCAGTCCAAGTGAGATGATACCGGTAGGAGGGAGACATCAGAGTTTTCGGGATCGGTGGACCTTCGATCCCTGGGCCCACAGCCTACTCAAGAATGGACTGGGCTGGAGCTGGTACAGCACTCCACCCCCGTGCCCTCGGTTTTTCCAACACTCCACCCCCGTTCTGGAGGAGTACATCCAAGATCTGTTGGAGAAAAAAGTGATCCGAAGGGTAAAGTCCATCAAATTCCAAGGGAGGCTGTTTTGTGTTCCCAAGAAGGACTCGGAAAAACTCAGAGTCATTCTGGACTTGTCGCCACTCAACAAGTTCATAGTGAACTGCAAGTTCAAGATGCTAACACTGCAACACATAAGGACCTTACTGCCCAAGAGGGCATTTACCGTCTCCATAGATTTGTCAGACGCCTATTGGCACGTTCCAATCAATCGTCGACTCTCCCCCTAAATATAGCCCCAAGGATCTTCACGAAGCTTGCGAGCGTAGCTCTCAAACAATTACGCCTAAAGGGAATTCAGGTAGTAGCCTGCAGGTGATCCAGTTCCTAGAGTATCTAGGCTTCAAGATCAACAGAAAAAAGTCTCGACTTTCTCCATCTCAAAAGTTCCAGTGGTTGGGAATCCACTGGGACCTAATGTCACACCATTTCTCCATCCCGGCGAAGAAAAGGAAGGAGATAGCTGGTTCTGTCAAGAGACTTCTAGATTCCGAAAGGATATCAAGACGCGAACAGGAGAGAGTACTCGGTTCTCTCCAGTTTGCTTCGGTAACAGACCCGGTGCTAAGAGCACAGCTAAAGGATGCAACCGGAGTTTGGAGAAGTTATGCATCAAACGCGCGAAGAGATCTGAGAAGACCAGTTCCGCTTCGTCTACGTACTCTTCTCAGGCCTTGGTCCCAAGCCAGACATCTAAAGAAGTCGGTACTTCTTCAGCCACCTCCCCCGTCGGTGACAATTCACACAGACGCCTCGAAGGAGGGGTGGGGAGGTCACTCTCATCGGAAAAAGGCCCAAGGGACTTGGTCCAATCTATTCAAGACCTTTCACATAAACCTTCTAGAAGGTATGGCAGTGCTCCTTACCTTAAAGAAAGTCTCCCCGCGTCACTCGATCCACATAAGGTTGGTGCTGGACAGCGAGGTAGTTGTGAGATGCTTGAATCGACAAGGATCAAGGTCGCCACCTCTCAACCAGGTGATGTTGGCCATCTTCCAATTGGCGGAAAAGAAGAAGTGGTACCTGTCGGCAGTTCACCTTCAAGGAGTCCGCAATGTGACAGCGGACGCTCTATCCAGGTTCACACCGATAGAGTCGGAATGGTCCCTAGACGCAGGATCATTCTCCTTCATCTTGAGTCAAGTCCCAGAACTGCAGATAGACCTCTTTGCGACGAAAGACAACAAGAAGTTGCCCCTGTACGTGTCCCCGTACGAGGACCCCTTGGCGGAAGCAGTGGACGCGATGTCCCTCGACTGGAACAGATGGTCCAGGATTTATCTGTTCCCTCCTCATAACCTTCTGTTGAGGGTCCTCAACAAACTGAGATCCTTCAAGGGAGTAGCGGCAATAGTGGCCCACAAGTGGCCGAACAGCGTGTGGTTCCCTCTGGCATCGGAACTACGGTTGAAGTTTCTACCGCTACCAGATCCAGTTCTGACCCAGCGAGTCCAGAAGTCGACTGTCTGCGCTTCATTACAGAAAACCCGGACCCTGCAGCTCATGATTTTCTCTCCCCAGCGGTGAGAAAGCGTTTCGGGATTTCGAAAGCCAGCATAGACTTCCTAGAGGAATATAAGTGCAAATCTACTAGAAGGCAATATGAGTCATCTTGGAGAAAATGGGTGGCCTTTGTCAAGGCGAAGAATCCGCAGGAGATCTCGACGGACTTCTGCTTATCTTTCTTCATCCACCTCCATGGTCAAGGGTTGGCAGCTAACATGATTTCAACGTGTAAGTCTGCTTTGACAAGACCCATTCTATATGCCTTCCAGGTCGACCTCGCTAACGAGATCTTTAATAAAGTTCCGAAAGCCTGCGCTAGGCTCAGACCTTCAGCACCTCCAAAGCCCATTTCATGGTCTTTAGATAACGTTTTTTATTTTGCTTCACTGTTGAACAATGAGGAGTGTGCGTTAAAGGATTTTACCCAAAAAGTTATTTTCCTATTTGCACTCGCGTCCGGGGCCAGGGTTAGTGAGATCGTAGCCCTCTCGAGAGAGGAAGGTCGTGTTCAGTTCCTGGATGGGGGAGAACTGAACCTGTTTCCGGATACTACGTTTCTCGCCAAGAACGATTTACCCACCAACAGGTGGGGTCCCTGGAGAATCTGCCCTCTGAAAGAAGATGCATCTCTATGTCCAGTAGAATGCCTAAAGGTCTATCTTCGTAAAACTTCAGACTTCAAGGGTGGTCAACTATTCAGGAGAGAAACGTCAGGCTCAAATTTATCACTGAAACAACTCAGGGCGAAAATCACATATTTTATTCGCAGAGCGGATCCTGAAAGTACACCCGCAGGTCACGATCCGAGGAAAGTTGCCTCATCCTTAAATTTCTTTAATTATATGGATTTTGAACATCTTCGTTCATACACTGGCTGGAAGTCTTCCAGAGTGTTCCTTCGTCACTAGGCGAAGCAAGTGGAGCAACTAAAGAGATCTGTGGTAGCAGTGGGTTGCGTCGTTAACCCTGCTGTTTAACTCTGCGAGGAACAGTGGTTTTAATTGGGACGATTAATTCCAGGGTGAGTGTGTAGTTACATACTGTGCTACAAACTAAGTGAGGGCACCGAGTTGCCCACGCTGACTGTTCCACTTCCAAAGGTGAACCTAGCATAAGTGCAGACATGTGTGCTGAGCGTTTCTAACGCTAATGTCACTGATTAGTAATACAGACTTTTATGACTTTGATACTTCGGTATGTTAAAAGTGGCACTAATGTTTTCCTTTCAGATAAACAAGTTTCTGTTTACTATCATACTTATGCTTAAAGTTTTGGTTATCCTCCTCTTATATATATATATATATATATATATATATATATATATATATATATATATATATATATATATATATATATGTTGTTAACCTGTCCATTTATTGTCTGTCAATAAACTTGTTCTAGAGAACCTTGCGTCTCCTTCACCTGTGTCAATTTATTGGTATAATTGAGCATTCATTCTATGTATATTTATCTGGGATAATTCTAATAGATTGCTCCTTTATGCAAGCTAATGTTGCATTGGTTTATGCTTTCCCTTAGCGGGAGGACTCCATCCCATAAGGGGACGGTGGCGGATTTACAAGTTTCCTCCTATGCGGATATAAACCTTTGTCCAATATAAGTATTGAGCAGAGAACTGGTCGATATTTCATATTGACGCAGTGGCTCTTTACAAACTATGCTTTACTTAATGTAGGGTGAGACTACTATATTGGCTTGCCTGGTATTCATACATAGGTATATGTACTCTTCGAGACTTTTCCAGAGTCTAGTAGGACTCTTCCCTGTAGGGGGCAGGAAGCTCTAACATGGTTTATGATTAGTTGAAAAGATGTATAACGGTAACATCTTAGGTCTCTAGGTCTAGTCGACCGGGGAAATACCTCCGGGGAGTACGGCACGTTCTGAGAATCAACAGATACAGTAATGCTCTGGTATACTTCCATCAGGACGACATGGCTTGAGCCCAAAAAACGGATTTTGAGCGAAGCGAAAAATCTATTTTTGGGTGAGATGGCCATGTCGTCCTGATGGACCCGCCCTTCCTTTCTATGAAAGGGCTGTAGGACCCCTCCCTACATACAGTATCTGTAGCACCTCGTGTATCGCTACAAGGAATACAGATGGCGCCAGAATCGGCGCAATGCACGCTTACGAAACGGGAGATGAGAGAGGCTTGCGAACGGCTCTCCTTTTTCTTTCTCGTTTTCGTTTTCTTGCCAATTGACCCCTTCGAAGTATTATCTCTGTTCGGGGTGCAGATTACCATGTGGCGTGTCAAGAATACGTCCTCTGATATTTCGCGATATCCCTGGTACTTTCATTAGGGATATTTGCTCCAGGAGTTAGAATTCTGGGTACCTTAAGGTAAATTCTCTGGGAATATCGCCGTAGTTGTAATATACCCTAGGAAGCTACCCTATAGGAACTTCCATCAGGACGACATGGCCATCTCACCCAAAAATAGCCGTTTAGTCGCCAAAGACAGTTTACCCCCAACAATTTGCCGCTACGGACATTTCGCCACCGGCGAATTTTTATTACTGATTGATGTCATTACTAACAGGTCATTCCTAGAAAATGACTAAACTAATACTATTTGGTGGCGAATTGTCACCTGTGGTGAATTGTTACCGTCGGCATATTGTTGTTGGCGACGAAATGGTGGCTAATTGTCGGCGGCTAATTGACGTATACCCATGCGGGAAAGGTATAGAAACGAAAACGATACTCTGAATCGATTGTAACACTGTCAAGGGGATATATTGTACTGCAAAAAGAAAAGGAAATAAAATCAATTTCGAAAGTACCAGGTAAGTCCTTCGAGGTGGTATAGCCTTTCTGTTAATTTGGTTACATATTGGATTATCAATCTGGTTGATAAGGTAATGAGAAAAGAATTTCCAATATTCTAAATATGGCATACCGTGAAAAGTGAATTACTGGTAAGAGTATCGCAATAGTAAAAAAAAAAAATGTATTTTATGCATAGGTAATTTCCAAGAAACGGAGGATTGTATCATTAGGATGTTGATTGAACAATTAAAATATAAAGGCCATTAAGCAGATTGAGATATCAAAGATTGCGATAGTCTTCATAAGTTAAGAGAATGGACAAAAGAACGTAAACTGCGGAGAAAAGGCAGAAATAAGGAATTGGACCAAGTAGGAATTTAGATAAACATTAAACAAGACGCACATGTCACTCGATCCAATTTTTAACATTAAGAATACCAGCGATGATAATTGTGGAAGATTAAATTTTATCTTTTTTTTCGTTGTTTGTCAAATCCTTGAGAGAGAGAGAGAGAGAGAGAGAGAGAGAGAGAGAGAGAGAGAGAGAGAGAGAGAGAGAGAGAGAGAGAGAGAGAGTAGTTAGTGTGATGATGTTTGTAGCGAGAACGACTGTTGATATAATTGAAGTTGTTTGTTTACCTTTTTTTTATAGCTAGGTTAGGACAGTGATGAATGCCTGACTGCAGCCAGAAGCAGTGTATGTGTGTGAATGCTAGATTATTTATCATTCCTATATTCTTACCGGCTCAGGAAGTATTGATTTCTTTTAACAGCCATAATTC
>NC_090730.1:124580594-124610594 GCF_036898095.1 Palaemon carinicauda
TTATTTGCAAATATGCTTGCAAGTAATACTGAAAAATGATGAAAAGGAGCAGGATTTATACAGAGATGAAGAGAAGAAATCTGTTAATGGATGCAACAGTTGATTCAACTCTCCTCTATGGAAGGCATGGGGATATGAAATAAACACAAAGGAAAAAA
Organism: Palaemon carinicauda; assembly: GCF_036898095.1. Taxonomy (NCBI): domain Eukaryota; kingdom Metazoa; phylum Arthropoda; class Malacostraca; order Decapoda; family Palaemonidae; genus Palaemon; species Palaemon carinicauda. Next base: position 124,580,753 of record NC_090730.1, read on the forward strand.
GTTGACACTATTAAGATGAATTGTTTGTAGAGCATTTGTGGTAAGATAAGACTGAAAGAGTAACAAGTAGGGGAATCCAAAGCAATTTTAAAAGTGTTGGGAAAGGCAATATCATAAATAAATCAGATTCTTTAGGAATGGTTTACCCAAGTAGAGAAGATGGAAGTCGACAGGTTATTGTTATCAGTTGGTAGTTCTTGGAAGAATGGGAAAAGAGCAATAAAAGGACGAATAGTTATATTGAATGAGGAATTTGGGATGAAATTGCTTTCTTATTTAGCAGGGAAAGAGTGTGGGAAAGATTTATGCGAATGTGTATTGTGAGCTCAGGGTGTTTGGAATGCTCCTCATGAAGGTAAATAAAGCAGTTAGTCATGTGGAAAACTTCTAAACATCAGGTTTGTCTTTGATACCGATAGTTAAAAACTGAATGTGACAATAACAGCTGCTTTGAATTTATTTTAGAGCCCTATCTAACTAGATGGAATATATATATATATATATATATATGTATATGTATATATAGTTATATATATGTATATATATATATATATATATGTGTGTGTGTGTGTGCGTGTATGTTTATAGTGTATATATATGCCTACATTTTACACGTATATATAAATACATGCATGTATATATATGCATATAAATATATATTTGTAGATCTATTTATATATATATATATATATATATATAAATATATATTTATATATATATATATATATATAATGTATATAGTATATATTTATATATATATATATATATATATATATATATCTACAAATATATATTTATATATATATACATGCATGTATTAATATATACATATATAAGTGCGTGGGTATATATATTTATCTGTAGGCATATATACACTATAAACACACACACACACGCACCACACACACACACACACACATATATATATATATATATACAGTGGAACCTCTACATACGAATTTAATCCGTTCCAGAACCAACTTCGGATGTAGAAAAATGTTCGGTTTGTCGAAACGAATTTTCCGATAAGAAATACATTGAAATAGGATTAATCCGTGGTTGAGCCCAGAAACCTATGATAACTTCTTAATAAACTACTACACATAATTTTCCCATGAGAATAATGAACACTAAATTAGATAATAATAAGACATGTAAATAAGAAGAATAGACATGTAAATAAGAAGAATTAGCAAAGAAATGATAAATAAGAAACGGGTTTTTAGCGTCACTTTACCTTAGAAACTCCAGCACAGGTGTTGTTAGTCTTGCTACGCAGAGAGGAGACGGACGGGCGGCGAGGAGGTAGAGAGGTTAACTACGATAAACATACACTACCTTAACTTATTCTAATTTACACTAAGTGAACTTTAACATAACTTAGCTTTTTTTTTTATAATTTATATTTTTTTTTTTACATTTTCTTTTTTTCTTTTTGATGATTAATTTTAATCACTTTCACTCTCTACACTTAAAATTGATTGAATTTTTTTCTCATCACTCTTTGCTGTTTTCTTTGAACCACTTCCTTCCTCTTCATCACGAGTTCGCTTCGTAGTTTTTTTAAAGAAGCTATCAATAGAAAGTTGCTTGGTACAGCTTTTCAGAATGTTTCGAAAATAAGTTAGGGAAACATCATCAAACTGCGCAGCTACACGACAAACCTGCAATTTCTTTGGATGGTATTTGTCGATGAAGTCGACCACATCTTGATATTTTCCTAACACCTCTTTTATTTGCGCGGAACTTATTGCAAGTTCACTCATACGGACGCCATGCTCATGCTTTTCAATAATTCCTTGCTTTACTTCTAAAGAAAGCATTCCCTTATTCCTTTTCACAACACAACCACTACCACTTGCGAAACTAAGCCTTTTAGGACCCATGATTTTCGTAAAATACCGTAAAAGGATGAATGAAAAAAATCATGATTAAAACACAATTAATAGCAGAACGCACAGGGCACAACCACATAAAGCCAACGAGAACAGAGGACTGACCCAAGCCACGCTAATTGAGGGTCCCTCCGAGGTTGAAGTGCTGCCTTCTATTGGCGGAAATAAAAAACACATCAGGCGCTATGAGCACCGACTACGCATACGAGTATTGTTTACTTCGGGTGTCGAAAAAAAAATTCGGGTGTAGAGTAGGAACGTGTTCGAATTGTACTTCGCGTGTCGAAAAATTCGGATACAACCGGTACGACGAAAATTGCTACTTCGTGTGTCGAGATAAAATTCGGGTGTAGAGTCAAAAATTTGCTCGAATTTTACTTCGGATGTTGGAAAATTCGGATGTAGATACGTTCGTGTGTAGAGGTTCCACTGTATATATATATATATATATATATATATATCTACATACATAAATATATTTATGTATTTAAATATATATATATATATATATATGTGTGTGTGTGTGTGTGTGTGTGTTTTGCTATCTATCTACATTATATTATTATTATTATTATTACTATCCAAGCTACAACCATAATTGGAAAAGCAAGATGCTATAAGCCCAGGGGCTCCAATAGGGAAAAATAGCCCAGTGAGGAAAGGAAATAAGGAAATAAATAACTGAAGAAAACAAATTAACAATAAATCATTCTAAAAAAAGTAATGTCAAAAGAGATATATCATATATAAACTATTAACAATGTCAACAACAAAAATGTCATATATAAACTATAAAAAGACTCATGTCCGTCTGGTCAACAAAAAAGCATTTGCTCCAACTTTGAACTTTTGAAGTTCTACTGATTCAACAACCCGATTAGGAAGATCATTCCACAACTTGGTAACAGCTGGAATAAAACTTCTAGAGTACTGCGTAGTATTGAGTCTTATGATGGAGAAGGCCTGGCTATTAGAATTAACTGCCTGCCTAGTATTACGAACAGGATAGAATTGTCCAGGGAGATCAGAATGTAAAGGATGGTCAGAGTTATGAAAAATCTTATGCAACATGCATAATGAACTAATTGATCGACGGTGCCAGAGATTAATATCTAGATCAGGAATAAGAAATTTAATAGACCGTAAGTTTCTGTCCAACAAATTAAGATGAGAATCAGCAGCTGAAGACCAGACCGGAGAACAATACTCAAAACAAGGTAGAATAAAAGAATTAAAACACTTCTTCAGAATAGATTGATCACCGAATATCTTAAAAGACTTTCTCAATAAGCCAATTTTTTGTGCAATTGAAGAAGACACAGACCTTATATGTTTCTCAAAAGTAAATTTGCTGTCAAGAATCACGCCTAAAATTTTGAAAGAGTCATACAAATTTAAAGAAACATTATCAATACTGAGATCCGGATGTTGAGGAGCCACCGTCCTTGACCTACTTACAATCATACTTTGAGTTTTGTTAGGATTCAACTTCATACCCCAACCATATATACATATATATATGTGTGTGTGCGTGTGTGTGTTTTGTGCATACATATTTATATGTATATACATATTTAGATATATACACCCACAACAGAATATCAGATAAAACTATGATCTTACCTAAAAGGCAGAAGAGGCTGGCAAGGATTATGATGATGGACTGCTGACCTAGTACGACCCGGGAGGTCCGAGGGGCATCACACGGCTGTATTGGCGCCGAGCCATAATCAGAAGAATTGAAGTCATAAAGGTAATCGTTCTGACGCATGTCTAATATGCACCCCGAGAAGGGACCAACTACAGGAGGTATCAAGTTCCACCGATAGGACGCTGATAAGGAGGCGAAGCTTGGCATGGCTGCCAGACCTCCAACCTGCAGAGGTCCTTGGACGTTCAGAAGGAAGTTGGGATACATAGATATGTGTGGATACGGGATAGACACTTTGCATGGATCACCAGAACCAATGGTTGAATTGAACCCGCAGTCAATAACTTCAAAGGAAATTTTCTTTTTATTCCAAACGACAACGTATTGAAAGAAGCGATTGCTGTTTTTTTCAATAGGAATCGAGACCTTTTCTGTTCCTGATCCGAGGTCGACGTAGGTCACCAGGACCCAATTCCTAAGAAACACATACATGAAGTCCTTGGGATAATCCTCCCAAGGAGATTCTACTATTGGTCCCATATACAGCAGAATACCACTATGACTATTTGATTTAAATGATATAGAAAAGGTCGAATTATCGCACACTTTCAAAGGCTCGTACCAAGCGAAGCTCTTCTCGAACCTCGCATTCTTGAGTTCACAACGAGGCCCATAGTTATGGTCATCTATACACTGACACTTGAGGGTATTGTTGAAGACACTACAAGTTCCGCCATTGTAGCAGAAACCACTGAAGCAAACTGAAGGCAGTGGTTCGAGCTCCCCACAGTCGCAAGTGTATTCGTCAGTGATATCAACACCCACCATAGTGGCGGTACTGCTTGCCACCACCAAAGGAGAAGTGAGGTTTGGCCGCATCGTGTGCTGACAGCTTTGCCCTCCACAAGGAGACTTGGATTCATACAAGCAAGCATTGATGTCCACCATGATGACATCAAGACCCAAGGCTTTCGAAACCTGGAAAAAGAAATGATGCTCATTTGAAAAAGAAAAAAAAAATAGATTATACGCGTGAAAAGTATATATGTGAACAAATACTTCATGGGAATAGTTATACAAATGTGGTCTGCTATAATATTAACAAAAAATGTCAGTTACACATGGAAAAAAAAAGTCCTCTTGCCTCAAACCGATTTTTCATCAAGAGTCCATCTAACTTTGCTGCAGTGTAGTAAGGTGAACTGTGGCAGTTGTATCGGATCTGTACTCCTCCTTCCACATCACGCATGCTGAAGATGTCCACATTGTCCTGTGGGATCTCGTGAATCCCGGCTATTTGTTTCTTCAGGCGCTCGTAAATCGTCTCGGTACTCGCTACCTATTTCAGACGGAAAACTTCTAAGACTCTCATTTCTTTATTCGATCAAACAGGCAATGTTTTATGAATCATGAAATAAACATTTCATCACAATAATGGATGTTGGCGAGTTCAGCAGATGCACACATTTAAGCGTATCATATTCAACTTATAAGTTGAACTAGCATAGTAATAGACATTTCTATAGCAAACATGAGAATATAATATGGAAAGCAGGTCCATCTAGAATAATGTTATCATTATAAGTGGTTTGGATCAAACAAATTATCAACATTACAGTCAGTTCAACTTTGAATAATGGTTTGAAGGGGATTTTTCACTTAAAGAAAAAAAAAAGTGTATATAGTCATGTATGTGAAATTTTACTTGTGAAAATATATTTCTATCGGTAATTTCTATATCATCAGTGCATGGTTGCAATAAAAAAAAATAAGTATAATGTATATGCATCTAATCCTTGTTTTAATTGAAGGTATCGTAAACTTGATATATCTAAAAAAAAACCGTTTGGTAAATCATAGAAAGATAATCTTTAAACTTGTTAAACTTTACCTTACTTATCCCCAGCATTTGCTGAGCCCTGATATTGGCAATTGTCAGTGACCCAGAGTTCATAACGGCTTGGAAATTGAGATCAACGACAGTAATGTTGACCACGCCTACAGCTGATTCCTGTCGGAACTCGTCGAAAACCTGTTCATGAATGATTGAAAAGATAGTATTATCAAACTCACTATTGCGCACACACACACACACACACACATATATATATATATATATATATACATATATATATATATATGCACACACGCACACACACACACACACACACACATATATATATATATATATATATATATATATATATATATATATATATATATGCACACACATATATACAGTATATATATATATATATATATATATATATATATATATATATATATATATATATATATATATATATATATATATTTATTTATTTATATATATATATATATGTGTGTGTATATACATATATATATGCATATATTATATATACATATATATGTGTGTGGGTGGGTGTTTGTTTGTGTGTGTTTGTATAAATATCAACCACAATGTCATTTAATATAGAAGTCTACCTTTAGGAATGTATATCCACTGGAAATTCATTTATGATAACAGCTTCTGGATGGGCAGAGATTCGAACCGATGCCTCTTAGCCAAATTCATGCCAGCTAGGATTCTACCAATCGAGCCTGGTAGAGTCCTCGCATGCATGGTTTCGGCTAAGAGGTATAGGTTCGAATCTCTGGCATGAATTTGGCTAGGAGGCATAGGTTCGAATCTCTTCCCAGCCATAAGCTGGTATCATAAATGAATTTCCAGGAGATATACATTTCCAATGGTAGAATTCATGCGTGTGTGTATGTATACTGTATATATGGTAGTGTATACGTTATTTTAAATTTATATATGAAAAGAATACCATCTGGAACTCAATTTGTCCTAAAAAAGGATGTCTATGACACCACTAAGGTAATGGCTAATCAATATAAAACTTCCACATGTTTTATATATCTGCACAGAAGGTTCGTTAGCACTGACTAGAACCCCTATACATTTTGCGCCATCTGATATCAGCGTTTGCAGCAAACAGTAGACTGAATTTGCAGAGAGAGAGAGAGAGAGAGAGAGAGAGAGAGAGAGAGAGAGAGAGAGAGAGAGAGAGAGAGAGAGAGAGAACCAAATTGAACGATAATGAGCTCACCTTCACCCTAAGTAAGTGTATCCCAGCAGGTGTTCCTTTGAGCATTGTGATGTTACCATTCTTCCCGTCCACTTGGAAGTGATTGGCAACGTCGGATGAGGTCGTCGCATCCACCTCGAACATCTTGTCATCCAGATCGTAGTCATCCAAATCTGTCACGTGAACAGCTCCAATAACCATTGATGGGAATTGGCCCTGGGATGGATGGCATAAACAGTTTTATAGAAACTCTGGCTAATCTCGATGAATGATTGTGTGAAAATATATTTTAATGTAATGAAAGATAAGTTTTATCTAAAATCTATGTTATGAATATATAACGAAATACCTGATTTATAGAATATGTTATTTTAATGTTACCAAAGTTAATCTATTTTCATAATTGTAAAGAAGTAAATTCCCGAAGTTTTATTCCCGTATATTAATTGACATTTTTTGAGAACACCTGACATTAGATTAAATGCGAAATGTCAAACTTGCGGCCACTTGGAATCCAAATTGAGACCACGAAAGATTATTTAATGACATTATAGCAAGAAATTGTTAAAAGAATTTGTCACACGATAGTTAATTCGTGTAAACATCAAAGATTTCTCGTATTTTTCTGCACATACATCAATTGGTCATAAAAAACATATGAATTTTCTAAGCAAATGTTTGTGAGGACAAATATTAAAAATTATTATTGCAATAGATGTGGATCACATTATTTTTGTTTTCTTTTTCTGTGCTGGTATTCATTAATTAAACTCGAGTGATGCAACCACGATTAGGTTACACAAAACTTCAACTCTCACGTCAATGACATCACATTACAGCCATGCCTGATAACCGGTTCTATAGCAAGGCCAACAATATTTGAAGAGATATTCATTTGAAAAACACGATTATATCAATAGAAGTTAAGGGCATACATAAAAACTTGTGTAATTATAAGTAGCGCATATCCTACAATTATAGCATAAAAAGCAGTGAGCAAAAATATTTTGTACCAAAAGTTAAAGCATAAATCAAGCCATTCCCTTTTTTTCCTTTGATCTTGTACTGTATTATCCTCTTTTCATAATATCAAACCTACTTGAGGTCACCAAGAAGGTGATCTCATGGGGATTCCTATTCTATATAAATACCGTACATCGGTGCTTTAATTGTCCTCGCCATACTACGTGTGTCAAGAAGGAAAAGTACTAACTCTAATCAAGTCTTTCACAATTACTCTCGTGTATTGATATATATATACACACACACACACACACACGCATATATATATATATATATATATATATATATATATATATATATATATATATATATACATACATACATATATATATATATATATATATATATATATGTATATATATATATATATATATATATATATATATATATATATATATATATATATATATTTTATCACATAGCTTGTGATTTTCATTTACTCATATAAGCCATAAATAACGAAAGAAATGGATTGATAAACACACACACCAAGCAAACATACACATACCCCTATACATACATACATATATATATATATATATATATATATACATATATATATATATATATATATATATATATATATACCTGTTGATATCGAATTCATTCTTCCTCTGGATCAGAAACCCAAGGGGGAATTAACTTTATGATAATAGCTTCTGGTCACCCAAGAATTGGAACCCGAAACAAGTCGAAACTGAGATGACAGTCGACGTCAGTTTCTACTTGATCCAGGTTCAAATCCTTGGCCGAACAAAAGCTATTATCATAAAGTTAATTCCCCCTTGGTTCTTTGATCTCAAAGGCGAATTAGCTTTATGATAATAGCTTGTGGTCAGCCAAGGATTCAAACCCGGACCAAGTCAAAACTGAGGTTAAGCCTATCTGACACTTGCGCGCGTTTTTGCCACGCACTGGCATGCATTGATGCGTGCCAGTGTTTTTCGCTCACTGTTCACGACCAGTTCACTCCAGTTCGCGAATCGTTCACGACAAGTTCACGCGACGTTCACGCCATGGCAAAAATTGGCACGCGTAGTTCACGAGAAGTTCACGACACGTTCACGTGAGTTCGCGCATCATTCCGCATCGTTTCCGCATCGTTCACGCCAGTTCACGCCAGTTCACGAATTGGCCACTCCATATAAAAACGGGGCTTCTCCAACCCGAGGACATTCTTGGATTGGCTTCGGAAGAGACAACAATGCTTTCTGTCAGAGACACCATTGCATTGAGGAGAAGAAACGTATCTTTTTCGTTTGTATTTTTTGTTGCCCTTTATTTTTGTTTCAATAAGAAATCATTTGATTTACATATAAATAGCAGACATAAAATATGTACAAGTATTAAGAAAGCATTTTATTTTAACATTAAAAGCAGCAAACATGAAAAGTTTTTAGGCTGTTGATTTTAAGGTAATAGAGAAAAAAGTGTGTTGAAATAAGAAATCATTTTATTTTTACATTAAAACAGCAAACAGAAAAATTTTTTTTGCTCTTCATTTTAAGGTAATAAAGAAGAATAAGTATGTTGATGAAATAAAACATCATTTTATTTTTACATTCAAACAGCAAACTTAAAAATTTCTTGGGTTTATTTTTCAGTTCATTTTTATTTAAAACAAAAGTTTTGGGTCTTGATTGGTAATAGAGGAAAATAAGGGTGTGCATGAAATAAGACATCATTTTATTTTTACATTCAAACAGCAAATATAAACAATTATTAGGTTTATATTTCTCTTTCCTTTTCATTAATTTTTTCGTTTCCTTTTTGTTTCTCTTCATCATTAAGTTATAGAAATAGTTTGAAATAAGATATATTTTTTTTTCACATTAAAACAGCAAATATAAAAATTTATTAGGTTTATTTTTCTTTCCTTTTCATTAATTTTTTCGTTTCCTTTTTGTTTCTCTCCATTATAAAGTTATAGAAATAGTTTGAAATAAGATATAATTTTTTTTCACATTAAAACAGCAAATATAAAAATGTATTAGGTTTATTTTTCTTTCCTTTTCATTCATTTTTTCGTTTCCTTTTTGTTTCTCTTCATTATAAAGTTATAAAAATAGTTTGAAATAAGATATCATTTTTTTTTCACATTAAAACAGCAAATATAAAAATTTATTAGGTTTATTTTTCTTTCCTTTTCATTAATTTTTTCGTTTCCTTTTTGTTTCTCTTCATTATAAAGTTCACGCCACTTCCCGCATCGTTCACTCCAGTTCACGCCAGTTCCCACACTGTTCACTCCAGTTCACTCCAGTTGGCGCATCCTTCACGACTATTTCACGATTATTTTGTGCGTGCCAATGCGTGCCACAAACTTTAAACATTTCAAAGTTCTGGGCACGCATGGCACGCATTGGTACGCTCTGGCCCGCGAGTTCCAGCACTGTTCACAACATTTTCACGACTCGTTCACGCGAGTTCGCGCATCAATGCGTGCCAGTGCGTGCCACGACTGCGTGCAAGTGTCAGGTACCCTTTACAGTCGACCTTGATCCGGGTTCAAATGCCTGTTAGACCAGATGCTATTATCATGAAGTTAATTACCCCTTTGGTCTCTGATCCAGAGATAAAGTGAATTCGATATCAACAGGTATATATATATATATATATATATATATATATATATATATATATATATATATATATATATATATATATATATATATATATATATATATATATATATATATATATATATGGGTATGTGTATGTTTGTTTGTTGTGTGTATTTATCAATCCATTTCTTCTTACAAAGGAATAGCTCCAGATAATACTAAGACGTTGAGCACAACTGGCCGTAATACCAGCTACGATGGGTATACGGGCAAAATTTTTGTGAAATCGTGGGTGTGACGCAAAGGGCACGCAAAAGTCTTTGACCTCGTAGCGCGCCGTATACCAGCAGTAGAATACTCACTCGCTGCGCTAAAATGTTCTGCGGCAGTCAAGAAAATTTGTAGTCGCAGACAGGATGCACATCTGACGCAAGTAAGCCGTGCGTGTGACTTACGTGCAACTTAAGCGCCGTAGGATTTTCTGTGGGATGATCTCCGCAAATTGGTCGTGCGTGTAATTTGTGTGTAGCTTGCGTCACAAGTACGAGCCACGCACGTTTGTCGTATGGAATTAAAAGAAGTGCGTGGTCCGTACGTGCACCGTACGATGCAATTGCGACAAAAGTAGGTGTGTAGTACAATCACCGGACGACGTTAGTACTAATACACGATATTTACATGATTTTTCCGGATATGTATTCTGCTGCAGCAAGTACATCATCATTCTGATGTACATCCCTTTGCCAAGTAGGTAGTCTCTCTCTCTCTCTCTCTCTCTCTCTCTCTCTCTCTCTCTCTCTCTCTCTCTCTCTCTCTCAGTATTCTTAATTACTATCTCTCCGGATCCCAAATTTTGTACAAAGACGGTAATCAGCTGTCTTATACGTGATTATTTGAGTGTGTATTATATAAATATATATATATATATATATATATATATATATATATATATATATATATATATATATATATATATATATATATATATATATATATATATATCGCCCAGGGGACGCTTAAGACTCGTACTCCGGAAGTGCGTCATCTGCATTAAACGCAGGTCCTTAGTGCATGCTTACTACTCTTCCCGCATGTGCCGTACGCCATAATTTTCCCACACATTCATCTTACAACACTTGCGAACCGTGCGGCACCCGTGCGTCACACGTACTTAACCCGTACTGAACACTCAACACACTCACTACCAAAAACATCGCAGAAGTTCAAGGCTACGACTGAAAAATTCCCAGACACGTACAGCTAAAAAATTCTTACGGGGAGTTGTGCCCAACGCCTAAGGCCTTAGGCACTACTGGCTGTACTACCAGCAACGTGGGTATACGGGCAAAATTTGTGTGAAATTGTGAGTGTGACGCAAGGGGCACGCAACAGTCTTCGACCTCGTAGCCCGCCGTATACCAGCTGCAGAATCTTCACTCGCTGCACTAAAATGTTCTGCGGCAGTCAAGAAAATTTGTAGTCGCAGACAAGATGCACGTCTGACGCAAGTAAGCCGTGCGTGTGACTTACATGCAACTTACGTGCCATAGGATTTCCTGTGTCATGATCTCCGCACATTGGTCGTGCGTGTAATTTGCGTGTAACTTGTGTCACAAGTACGAGCCACGCACGTTTGTCGTATGGAATTAAAGGAAGTACGTGCAGATTCTGCGGCTGGTATACGGCTGGCTACGATGTCAAAGAGTGTTGCGTACCCCTTGCGTCACACCTATGATTTCACACAAATTTTGCCCGTATACCCCACATAGCTGGTAGTACGGCCAGTTGTGCTCAAGGCCTTACATTGCAGGAGTTCACGGCTACGACTGAAAAATTCCAAGACACGTACGGCTAAAAAATTCATGGGGGAAGTTGTGCACAACGCCTAATATATTGGTCACAGCCACATTCATACTTGAACTTTTGAAACGAAGGTGAAATATTTCTACTTTTAACTGCCATAAAATTACTATAGATGCTTCATATATTTGCAAAGAAGACTTACCGGTAGACCATTTAAATCCTCTACTACGACACGTTTGTGCACCTTATATATTTATGTCTTAGCATCACAATATCTCTTAAACTCCATCTATCTATCATTTTCTAGAACATCATTCCGTCAACCACCAGACGCTCCTAGAATACACTTTTTTCACCAATGCATCAATCCGCCATTAAAAATAATTGATTCTTTCTTTCAGTGGTAATAATTTTTTCAATGAGTATTCATATCTCAGCGTTTCCCTACTTCTCATGTTGTATACGTTATGATCACAATTTATACAACAGCTCCAAATATTTTTCTTCCATTCAGCAGCCTCACTTCCCTTCCATAGGGAAGATTTGGATAACATAGACACTTTATATTCCCATGCTGGCATGAAAAAATCTGGAGATTCTTCATAAGCTTTTGCACAAAAAATACTAATTTCCTTGATTCGTTGAATATTTTTCCTTCTTCCTCCTACCACTATCCAACACATTTACTCATCAAATTCTAGCACAAATTTACAGGTTCCAGTTTTTTCAGTAAACGATAACATTCTTTGTTCTATTTCTCAGGTTTCGAATATTGTTCACAACTTTACTCGTGTTCAATAAAACTCGTAACTCCTCTTGTAAACATTTTTCAGATCTTTCACTAAATGATGAAATTCTGCCATTCTTCACTACTTTCCCTTTGTACCAAGATTTGATTTCTCTCCTTGACTAGCTCATTACTTTATCCAGAAATTTACTAAACTGCCATGAAGTCATATCATACCCACATCTCAGAAACACTTTATTATCAACACATTAATTCTTCTTTCAATATATCAAAACATACTTTGTTTCCATCATGGAGAATTTTAATGACAATCAATAAATTCATTGCATGCATCGTAAACCTTGAACCCCATATTACTTCTCTGTAAGTTTTAATAATATATAATTCTAGGTCCATGTTTGTAGCAGGCAGCTTTGTTTTCACTTACTTTCACACATCTCAAATTACTCTATCGGAACATATACTTCATTTTCATGTTTACTTATGTAAAACCACTCGGCTCTACCTCTTACAGTCTCTTCTTTTATACAAAAATAAAAACTATTTATAGTACATTTCTCAGGAACTTTTGAATCATAACTCCTTTCAGTTACTAGGTTTTTTGCAGTCTTCAATCTCTTCAAGTCTTTTATAATATTATTATTTCTAACTTTACGGAAATTCCATTTATCTATTTAGCTTTTCTGACGCTCTCCTTTTCTCCATATTAAACAAATCTACAAAACATGAACTCCACTGTCTTGGTAGAACATTTACTTTAGACAGCTTATTACTATTTTCCCTTTTCATTGAGTTTATATCCTCACTATTTATTCTCTTCATATTCGCCTGTAGGGTAATTAATTACATCCTCGGAAATTCTCTTGTCTGTTCTCATTACTTTCTCTCTTTTATCGACTATTTTCTACTTGAATTTCCCATTCAACTTCTACACCTTTCCACGGTCTTATCTGTTTATGCATTGAAACCTATATAATCACTTTTTGTTATTATTATTATTATTATTATTATTATTATTATTATTATTATTATCATTATTATTATTATTGCTAGCTTAGCTACAACCCTAGTTGGAAAAGCAGGGTGCTATAAGCCCAAGGGCTCCAAGAAAAAATTGCCCAGTGAGGAAGGGAAATGAGGAAATAAATAAACTACCATGTAAGTAATGAACAATAAAAATATATTATTTCCAGAACAGTAACAACATTAAAACAAATAATTAAACATATAGATTAAACATATTTCCTTATCCCATGCTTACTATTTATATCCTTCCCCTATCTTCTAAAACAAAACTTCATCTCTACCTTCGTATCTTCAAACTTACCCAATTGCTCATGGGTTTTCTCAATTGTCTTAATTACATTTATAGACAAACCACCCCCACCCCCTTCCACTCCAAGTTAAACTTTTCTCTAACTTAAACTCTGACTCAAACATTAACAAAATACTTTGAGCTATTTCTCCTTTTAACTTTACGTCCATCTACGTGTTCTCTCATATATAGTAAGTGTGGAATATTTATTGTTGAAAGCAACGTATAGTTTTCTCTTATTAATATCATAGGTATTTGATTTGATAGAATGCCTTATGAAATAGGATGAAAAACAATGTAATGCGACAAGCAAAAAATCTTGAAAATCAAAATTAATTAGAAAAGCTAACAAGTATTTAGAAAATTGCAAATATGTTTCAACGTAACCTAAATCATATTCCAAAACACAAGATAAAATGCATTCATTGTTTATTAATTACAAAAATAAGTGTTCATGAATGTAAAAGTTGAAAATATTTTGATAGTAAAAAAAAGCGATGAATCAATGTCCGCAAAAAAAAAAAAAGGGAAAAAAAAAAAACCTTCTGAAGCAAAGTCAAAAAGGGAATATGATACACAATTAATAAATAAAAAAAACCTCATATATTGAAGATGAAACACATCGTAGACTCGAACAATACCTGGTAATTGTAGACCTTAATTTTGCTCGTTCCATTGGACATTGGAGAGTCGTTCACATCCCCGACCTCTAGGGTGAAGAACCGGATGCCTCTTCGACCTGTCTGGTCTTGGGTCACAAAGGGAAGGGGATACACCTTCTGCTCCTCTCGGTCTAACGAGACTAAAGGATTTAGGCGGTACGTTGACCCTAATCTGTGAGGTAAAGAGAAACAAGAGCGTTGTTGATTCCGTCTCTCTGGTAAAAATCATCGCTTTTTAAATTACTACCTAACGAATAATCGTTTTGCTTCTTTAATATATAACTGTTTAGAAGAAATTTCGCAAAGGAAGCTTGCAATAAAAAGTGGAAGTTGTGCAAATAACCTTATATAAACATTCCAAAGGTAATCGAAGGACATGAGTCTTGTCCTCAGCTACAGCAAGATGAAAGGGGTAAGAGAAAATAGTAACAACGCCTCAATATTGTAAACTATATAAAAAAAAAATTAATAAGCAATGCTAACAATTTAACAATGATGGCATAAATTCCTTGGTAGGAGAATTTATGAATAAAAAAAAAATAAAAAAAAAAAAACACACAAGCTGAGAAAAGTAAAGCCATATTTTGGCATCCCTTTTTCAAAAGATTTTATAAAAGTTTCTTTGATATCATAAATTACAAGTTACGTTTTAACCTACTGTACTATATATTCAAAATTATTCTTTTCTGAAATAGGAAAAGGTTGTGTAATGGAAAGCTTTTTTGGCTATAATTTTTGAATAAAGGTATTGCAGACTAAAACTGGGTTCTTGTTAGCACACCCTACTTACTCATGTGAGCTTTAAGTGAGTTTGAGGTATCGAAAACCGTAGACAGTGTAGTAACAACTTCCTAATAACATTAAAACCATGAAAATTTGAAATAAGAAATACGTCTATTGCATGTTTTCATACATCACAAACGTTTTTCATAGATTTTGAATAATAAAACTTTTGACACCAAGAATTGTTTACTCAGTAAACTTATCTTACACGCTTAGTGGAATAAACAACAAAATCCTTCTCATTAGAAATATGTTATCCAAAGAATAATGGCGTCTTACCCGTCAACAGGAAGAAGACTGAATTTTTCCAGCCAAGAAACGGGAGTTTCTGGATCAAACACCATGGTGCACGGACAGCCATTGTCACTTCCATCAACATCGTTGAGCTTTATAGTTATCGATTTCACATCCTCAGGATCCATGTTCTCCATGACTTTGGCGTAACTGTTTTCCTAGAAAAAAAATAAGTATGCAAAATCATTCCAATTCCGATTATATTTCGATCAAATTTCTCTATTTGCAATACCCTATTTTAAATTTAATAGCATTTTGGAAGTAATGTACATTCACCTTTCGCCTCTTATAAGGTTTTTCTTTATTTTTGTCACAATACTCTGTATATTTAATTCCACGTGCAATAAAAATATTATGTATGTTACACCAGAATAATTATCGATTAACTTACTACTGCATACACACACACTTATATGTATATATATATATATATATATATATATATATATATATATATATATATATATATATATATATATATATATATATATATATATATATACATATATATATATATATACATATATATATATATATATATATATATATATATATATATATATATATATATATATATTTATATATATACATATATGTATGTATATATATATATATATATATATATATATATATATATATATATATATATATATATATATACATACATATACCAAAGGCACTTCCCCCAATTTTGGGGGGTAGCCGACAACAACAAGAAACAAAACAAAAAGGGGACCTCTACTCTCTACGTTCCTCCAGCCTAACCAGGGACTCAGCCGAGTTCAGCTGGTACTGCTAGGGTGCCACAGCCCAACCTCCCACATTTCCACCACAGATGAAGCTTCATACTGCTGAGTCCCCTACTGCTGCTACCTCCGCGGTCATCTAAGGCACCGGAGGAAGCAGCAGGGCCTACCGGAACTGCGTCACAATCGCTCGCCATTCATTCCTATTTCTAGCACGCTCTCTTGCCTCTCTCACATCTATCCTCCTATCACCCAGAGCTTTCTTCACACCATCCATCCACCCAAACCTTGGCCTTCCTCTTGTACTTCTCCCATCAACTCTTGCATTCATCACCTTCTTTAGCAGACAGCCATTTTCCATTCTCTCAACATGGCCAAACCACCTCAACACATTCATATCCACTCTAGCCGCTAACTCATTTCTTACACCCGTTCTCACCCTCACCACTTCGTTCCTAACCCTATCTACTCGAGATACACCAGCCATACTCCTCAGACACTTCATCTCAAACACATTCAATTTCTGTCTCTCCATCACTTTCATTCCCCACAACTCCGATCCATACATCACAGTTGGTACAATCACTTTCTCATATAGAACTCTCTTTACATTCATGCCCAATCCTCTATTTTTTACTACTCCCTTAACTGCCCCCAACACTTTGCAACCTTCATTCACTCTCTGACGTACATCTGCTTCCACTCCACCATTTGCTGCAACAACAGACCCCAAGTACTTAAACTGATCCACCTCCTCAAGTAACTCTCCATTCAACATGACATTCAACCTTCCACCACCTTCCCTTCTCGTACATCTCATAACCTTACTCTTACCCACATTAACTCTCAACTTCCTTCTCTCACACACCCTTCCAAATTCTGTCACTAGTCGGTCAAGCTTCTCTTCTGTGTCTGCTACCAGTACAGTATCATCTGCAAACAACAACTGATTTACCTCCCATTCATGATCATTCTCGCCTACCAGTCTTAATCCTCGTCCAAGCACTCTAGCATTCACCTCTCTCACCACTCCATCAACATACAAGTTAAACAACCACGGCGACATCACACATCCCTGTCTCAGCCCCACTCTCACCGGAAACCAATCGCTCACCTCATTTCCTATTCTAACACATGCTTTACTACCTGTGTAGAAACTTTTCACTGCTTGCAACAACCTTCCACCAACTCCATATAACCTCATCACATTCCACATTGCTTCCCTATCAACTCTATCATATGCTTTCTCCAGATCCATAAACGCAACATACACCTCCTTACCTTTTGCTAAATATTTCTCGCATATCTGCCTAACTGTAAAAATCTGATTCATACAACCCCTACCTCTTCTAAAACCACCCTGTACTTCCAAGATTGCATTCTCTGTTTTATCCTTAATCCTATTAATCAGTATTCTACCATACACTTTTCCAACTACACTCAACAAACTAATACCTCTTGAATTACAACACTCATGCACATCTCCCTTACCCTTATATAGTGGTACAATACATGCACAGACCCAATCTACTGGTACCATTGACAACACAAAACACACATTAAACAATCTCACCAACCATTCAAGTACAGTCACACCCCCTTCCTTCAACATCTCAGCTTTCACACCATCCATACCCGATGCTTTTCCTACTCTCGTTTCATCTAGTGCTCTCCTCACTTCCTCTATTGTAATCTCTCTCTCATTCTCATCTCCCATCACTGGCACCTCAACACCTGGAACCGCAATTATATCTGCCTCCCTATCATCCTCAACATTCAGCAAACTTTCAAAATATTCCGCCCACCTTTTCCTTGCCTCCTCTCCTTTTAACAACCTTCCATTTCCATCTTTCACTGTCTCTTCAATTCTTGCGCCGGCCTTCCTTACTCTCTTCACTTCTTTCCAAAACTTCTTCTTATTCTCTTCATATGACTGACCCAGTCCCTGACCCCACCTCAGGTCAGCTGCCCTCTTTGCCTCACGTACCTTGCGCTTTACTTCCACCTTTTGCTCTCTATATTTTTCATACTTCTCTATACTATTACTCTGCAGCCATTCTTCAAAAGCCCTCTTTTTCTCTTCCACTTTTACCTTCACTCCTTCATTCCACCATTCACTGCCCTTCCTCATGCTGCCTCCAACAACCTTCTTGCCACATACATCACTTGCAATCCCAACAAAATTTTCTTTTGCTAACTTCCACTCCTCCTCTAAATTACCAGTTTCTCTTACTCTCACCTCGTCATATGCCATTTTCAACCTTTCCTGATATTTACTTTTTACCCCCGGTTTTATTAGCTCTTCAACCCTCACTAGCTCCCTTTTACATCCACCTACTCTATTCCCCCACTCTTTTGCTACAACTAATTTTCCTTCCACCAAAAAATGATCAGACATACCGTTAGCCATACCCTTAAACACGTGCACGTCTTTCAATCTTCCAAACATTCTTTTAGTTATCAACACATAATCCATTATTGCCCTTTCTACTACTCTTCCATTTGCCACTCTTACCCATGTATACTTATTTTTATCTTTCTTTTTAAAAAAGCTAGCACTTATTACCATCTCTTGTTCAACACACATATCTACCAGTCTCTCACCACTCTCATTTTCACCTGGTACGCCATATTTCCCAATGACACCTTCTACCTCTCCAGCACCCACTCTAGCATTTAAGTCACCCATAACAACTACATAATTCCTCCTATATATATATATATATATATATATATATATATATATATATATATGTGTGTGTGTGTGTGTGTGTGTATTATTTATATATATATATATATATATATATATATATATATATATATATATATATATATATATATATATATATATATATATATATATATATATACATATATATATATATGTATATATATACACTCTATATGCATAAATACATATAAGTATATACAAATAAGCCACAATATCTCTTTATATCCAGTTTACTCTGCCTCAGGAGAGATCTCCCTCAGTGGCCGAGTTGAAGGTCACTCGAACCTTAGTTCCCTTGGTCCGGGTTCAATTCCTTGGCCGATCAGAAACTATTATCATAAGTTTGATTCCCCTTCGGGTCTCTGATCCCGAGGCGGAGTGAATTGGATATCAAGAGGTATCTATGGCTTTTATATATACATATATATATATATATATATATATATATATATATATATATATATATATATATATCTATATATATATATATATATATATATATATATATAAAGAGAGAGAGAGAGAGAGAGAGAGAGAAGTAGAATATGTTACATATTTTATCTATTTTATAGGTAAATGATGAGATAATGTACGTTTGTCGCAACGGAATAGACTATAAGAGATATACTGCATATTGGTGAAGGTTTTTGGCATCGAGCTGGACAAAGATGGAGCTGGTATAGATTGAAAATACTGTCCATCTGAGGCAAAATCTTACCAAGGATTCCCAATTGTGTCACGTGTTCAGGATGAAACATTGCAGTTGCAGAAATATATGATGCTTATACTAATCCTTTCAGCTGAGGATTACCCTTACAAAGAATATGGTGGATGATCTGATCAGGTGTTGCTAAAAAAATTCTTTAGTGAATGTAGTACATTCATAAGATTCAATTTAAAATTATAGAGATTTTAAATGACTGAGCGTCGAGGAGTTAAAAAATAGTCAAGATATCTAAAGAAATGAGATGGTTCAGGCAGGAGATGAGAACTAGCTAAAATAGCACAAACCAGTATCTATGGGAACATCACTAAGAAGAATTATATGCATGTTCGAAAAATCACAATGAAAGGGCAAGGAAAGAAAGTCATCCATGTGGAAATTCTTGCATAAAGTGCTCAGGTCAGAAGGAAAAGAAAATATAAGGCTCGCCAGATAAAGATATGAAACAGCGTACTTACAGGTGAATGTATATGTGGGTGATTATCGTTGAGATCTCTGATTATCAGATGAACGGTGGCAGGATCAGCATCGTGACCTCTTCCCCCTTCATCGTTAGCCCTCGGATACAAGGTCATTATGCCCTTCTTAGCAGCCTCACGATCTAAACACTAAATACATGAAAAGGAAAGATGTTCAATGGTTTACAAAAGAAAGCCCTTTTATTTCCCTTTATTCCTATAAGTAGTTTCAAGATAAGAAATGAAAAACCAACTTCTAATCTCACTTAAATCAATAAAACTGGACCAATGCTACTCTTTCTGCAACTAGCGGGAAGATAGCTATACCCACAAGACACACAGAGGCCACTGGTAATACTGAAATAAGAAGCTATTACTTACTCCTTTCAATGATAGGTCCCCATTCTTGCTGTCTATGGTAAAGTTGAGTTGTTCGACAGGAGACAGATAATACAGTATGTTTTGGTTGACTGTGCGTGGTAAGTCGGGGTCAACAGCTGATACCTGGTGTGAAAAAAAAACCATTTGAGTCATGTCATTAGATACAGAAAAATAATACAAATATACAATTACATCTCACTCATTTTAACTTGCTCAAAACTGAAACCTAATTATCAGTAATTGTCAATTCTAAGAAAATGGGAAAATCATTGGTAAATTGTGCACAAATCTTTTAAAACAAAAGATAGATTGTCTGTCTGTTATCATTATAAGACAATTGTAGATCAGTCAAACACTTTTTGGGCAATAGTTAGTACACACACCCAATAAATAACATCTAATATGGCATAAAATTTAGTCTCTGGAGTAACATAATATCAGTACAGACCAAAGAACTGTTGCAAGGTTTATAAAATTACATTCATTCTCTCTTATTTCTAAATAATCCACGGAAATATACTACCCCCTCGAAATATCGAAAACTGGAAACAAATCCCTAGCTTCCTTTGGGTAAACACCAGAACCTAGAGCACGCCCCATGGTAGCCATGACTGAACAGGAAATCTTAAGTAGTTAGTATCAAAACCTAAATCTCTAATTTAGTACACAGATTTGGATAGAAAAGATTAATTTGATTTTAAAACGTGTGACTATTTAAAATATAACCTTAATTTACTGCATGTCAACGCTTTGTTCTTTCCACTTTGATATACAAACTAACTTTTTCAACATTTTTACACCTAAGATTTATAGACGAAAGAACAGGATGCCCAATTATCCAGAGGCCTCTCTTGGAAACAGATGTTCTTATTCCACTTATTTATAATGTTTTTTCTGGTGTTAATTATGTACCTTGGCTCATATTCAACCAGAATCTAATAGCATTATCTACTATAGTATTAAATCGTAATATAATCCTTCGATTCTCCATGCTCTTTCATTTAGTTTCTTATTCAACTGATAAATTTTGCATTAATTGTAAATACGTCTTTCATTAGAACTCGGAAAACTAAATGAGAGTAGCGTAAGTCACAAAACACATCTATGAACTTCATTAAAAAATCAAAACCTTAGTATACATCACAAACGTTTGAAGACTATTTTTATATAACATTTCTTTATTAACCTTTGCATCAAAGTGTTCTATATTTATTAAGATTTTCTTACTTTTTAAATAACCAAAATTTGTAAAGCGGAGCATTCGAAATTCTTCATTTTAAACTTGAATAAATAATCGTTTCAATTTTATTCGTTAGTAATGGCCTCTTCTTTCATGTCTGGTTCAATTATAATTGCCTTAATTCTTTCTGCTATGGTATTCCATAGTTCTAAATTTTCCTCCACTTAAAAAGATTAATTGCCATATGCTCTTACAATCACTATTCTTAACCTAGTGTGTGAAGTTTATGCATTATTCATAGCCACCTTGTATGACAACTAGAAATGTGACTTTATACCTAAGAAACTCAACAAAGCATTAATTAATCAAACTATGCATGATGGTATAAAGAAAATATCCAAAATAACACTTGTATAGATTTCTAAGATATGTAATTGGAATATATATGATCCAAACAAAATGTATTCACCATATTGATGTGACCCGGCCTCATCTCTCCCTAGCCAGAATTAACATTCCTGGTTACCGTTACCGTTACCGATCCTATAATCCACCAGGATTGTAGGGGAGCTGCATGGTGGAACACCGCAATGGGAGCCTCCACGGTTGTGTGCAAGTGCCTGGGTCTGGCCGAAGGTTTTTCCTGTCCATTCAGCAATGTTGTTGGTCCACCTCTTTCTCTGCCGCCCTCTTCTCCTCTTCCCCTGAACTGTTCCCTGGAGAATTGTCTTGGACAGGCCGCTTGATCTTGTTGTGTGGCCATACCGTTTTAGTTTCCTCCTCTTCACTGTGGACAGCAGATCTTCATAGCGTCCTAAGTGTTGTCTCACTCTTCTGTTGACTTCTTCATTTGTGACATGCTCAATGTACGAGATGCCAAGCACTCGTCTGAAGCATCTCATTTCTGCAACTTGGATCTTTCTCTGTAGCTCTGCCGTCAGTGTCCAGGATTCACAAGCATACAGGAGGATGGAAATGACTAGAGCATGGAATAGACTCAATTTGGATTTGACAGCGATATTTTTGTCTTTCCAGATTGGATTCAGTTTTGTTAGCGCCGCTATTGTTTGCGCGATTCTTGCATGGACTTCTGGTTTGGGTCTTTCTTGGCTGATGATTGCACCAAGGTACTTCAATTGTTGGACTGTTTCAAGTTGTTGACCACCGACCACGATTTTTGCTTTGATTGGCTCATCGCTGTTTTCCATTAGCTTTGTTTTTTCAGCACTGATTTCCATTCCGTATCTGGTTGATGTTTCATCCAGACGTTTCACGAGGTTGACCAGCTCATCTTCGTTCCCTGCCAGGCCGTCAATATCATCAGCAAACCGAAGGTTGCTGATTGTTCGTCCTCCGATGCTAACTGTGCTCACATGATCTTCGAGTGCCTTTGTCATAATTTGTTCAAGGAAGATGTTGAACAGGGTTGGTGACAAAAGGCAGCCTTGGAGGACACCTACTGAAGTGTGGAACCATTCGCCTATTTTGCCTTGGGCAAGGACCGCGCTGGTTGCTTGATTGTACGGCTGTTGGATCGTCTGTATCAGTTTTTATCCCATGTTGTACCTGTTCATTGTGGCCCAGAAGGCATCATGCCATACGCGGTCAAATGCCTTTTTGTAGTCAATGAACACGTGGAAGATGTCTTGCTGGTGTTGGCTGTACTTCTCACACAGAACTCGAAGATTGAAAATCTGTTCCGTTGTGCTCCTTCCTCTTCTAAACCCAGCTTGTTCTTCGGCAATGATCTCTTCTGCCTAGGGTCTCAGTCAGTTCAGAATGACTCTCGACATCACTTTGCTTACGTGGCTGATAAGGCTAATCGTTCTATCATTTTGACATTGCTGTAAGTTGCATTTCTTGGGAAGCGTGATGATGAGGGACTGTGTCCAGGGTGTGGGCTATGCACCTGTCTGCCAGATCTTGTTGTAGATGCTGGTACACATTGAAATTCCTAGACCAGTTCAAAACCCAAAAAAACGATTCTTCATCAGTCTCGCACAACGTTGAAGTGGGCTTGTGGGGGATGGCTGGACGAAGAATGTAACTTAAATGTGAAAAATCTGTCCACATGGATAAGGAGGGAATACTTTCTAGTGGATAGCAGCTAACAGGTACGGACTACCTTCATTCTAATTCTATTATTGTTCCAAACTCGGCATATTTAATCAGTCTATGAGGTACATCCCGCAAATAAATAAAATCTAAACTCTCTACAACCCATCCCATAAATATCTCTCTCTCTCTCTCTCTCTCTCTCTCTCTCTCTCTCTCTCTCTCTCTCTCTCTCTCTCTCTCTCTCTCTCTCTCTATCCTGTTTTATAGTATATTTTTTCTAGATTGACAGCGCGCCATGTCAAGCAATACGGGTGCCAAATTTTCACATATTTACTTTATCGTTATAATATTAGACTAAAGATTACCTTGGCCATCTTTATTATTCAGTTGAAATGTCTACCTCGACTAAGAACATTTTCATTTGTTTCATCCCATTCTCATGTTCAACATACTCGTATTATTACACAACTCATCCGATGTACGCTTTATATTCAACACATCAGCGCTCTTTTTTTATTTCCTGTCTTGCCGAGATAAAATCTTATAACAAACTGTCCTCTCTTATTTTCCATTAAGGTTACATTATCTTCTCATTATCTGGCTGCAACCTTATCTTCTTTTCATTCAAAATGTTAGATCTACATTACAAGAAACGTAATGGCTCTTTTTCTACCTTAATGGGAAAGGGGTGTTCATAGTGTTGAAAGGTTTTATATGTAACATTATTGCCCTTTTTTGTTATGTAAGTTTTCCAAGACTGGAAATCTTTACAAAATGCACACTTTACCTCGACTTGTATTCTTTAATGAAAATGTTTTTTTCTCTCTCTCTCTCTCTCTCTCTCTCTCTCTCTCTCTCTCTCTCTCTCTCTCTCTCTCTCTCTCTCTCTCTCTCTCTCATATATATATATATATATATATATATATATATATATATATATATATATATATATATATATATATACATATATATATATATATATATATGTATATATATATATATATATATATATATGAATATTCATTGCCATCAGATATCACAAATGGTTGTGTTTACCCTTCCCCTGTGACTATGTATCTATAGAATTATGTATATATATATATATATATATATATATATATATATATATATATATATATATATATATATATATATATATATATATGTGTGTGTGTGTGTGTGTGTGTTTGCGTGTGTGCATGTGTATATGTTAATGTAATGTATACAACCATGATCAACGTAAATGGGTAAAGATTCACGAACTGTTCATTTTCATCATTATCGAAGTTATACATCTGCATTTTATTCACGATTAGACGTAAAATTAGTTATCGTTTGCTCTAACCTGTCTTTGTGCTTTTAACGCCCCTATTATCCAAAGATTTAGGCCTTTATCTTTACATTTTTAATAATTTCTTGTGACTTAATATTAATATTTTTCTTACTACCCTCACGGATGCCACTTTTTAATTCGCTCCTATCTTTCTTCTTCTCGTCCAAACCATCATATCATTTGATATCTCTGTTATTCAGAAACTGGACATGAGGAAGTTACTCTGGTCATAAATCTTGGCATTCTATGGTCAGACCTTTGTAAAATATTCTCAATTTCCTTTGTTAGCGGCCATTAGTTTGCTCAATCAAATAGATCAGACCATAAACAGACATCAGATTTCGATGTACACTGTCAAGTTATTTTTATGAACCAAAAGTTAAGCAATCCACTTTTTTTATCCACTATGCTACTACTCCTCTTTAGCCTCTCTATACAGTACTTGCTTCGCAGTCGACCGTGTCTCCCAATAACAGAAATGTTACATATATATATATATATATATATATATATATATATATATATATATATATATATATATATATATGTATATATATATATATATATATATATATATATATATATATATATATATATTATACATATATATATATATATATATATATATATATATATATATATATATATATATATATACATATATATATACATATATATATATATACTGTATATATATGTATATGTATATGTATATATATATATATATATATATATATATATATATATATATATATATATACATATATATATATATATATATATATATATATATATATATATATATGCCCTTGAAAAATATATCCTATGACCCCTTTATATTCCGAGATATGCTCTTGAAAGGTATATTTTATGACATATTTTACACATATCACCGTCGTTACCCTCATACTATTCCCACAACATCCATAAGGCCACTCTCCTGGATAACATTTCCTTTGCTCTCTTTCCAGTCGCCATAACCTAAGATATAATTTGCCTAAGTTGAGGTTTTAATCCTCTCCATTCCACTCTTCAAGCTTTCGAGAATTTTTACATTTCTGACTTTGCTTTTGATACTAGATAATATGCAAATTACATCTTGTCAGTGTATACCTTATCCTTCCATCTGTTTAGCTTCCTTCAGAATAAAAGTCTGAGGACTAATTCTTGATAGGCAACAACGTTTCATCTAAATTCTTCAACAGAGCTCTCTTAAAGTTCATTGCGCCTTTCTGGTAGTTTGTCCTGCAACACTATCAAACGACTACCTAAGACCCTCATGTCTAGTATAATTTTTACTCTGCATCGTTTTTCAAATATAGTTGTCCTGGCACGAAAAGGAACTCAAAATTATCTATCTTAACAAATTCTCTTGACTTTTCCATACCTTCTACAAATTTATTAAAAATATCTCAGGCCCACATACTAGGTTATTTTCAAATTGTAGTTCATCCCTATTTCCTTTGTAAATAATCATGGCTGTTCTTTTCTCACTCCTTCACCCCTGTCTTCCTTTGCATAGTTTGCATAATATTATTCTGGTAGATAGGCGACGACCAAGCTCTACAGTTGTTCATAAATGTATAAGCAATACCTTTCATCTATAAATCAAATTGTATAAGCATATTTCTAGATAAAAAAAAAAAAAATTACCAGGTATAGCGTTTTCCATTGTTTAAATTACTTTTTATGTCGAAAAAGTTATACCCCTTTCCGTATAATAAAGGCTAAGTTCTTGAATAATATATTGTGTTAAAGTACAGGTTATCAATAGGCAAATGAACTTGATAATCACTTCATAGAATTTAAATTTTTCCTAAAGTTCATGATATATTGGGTTATGACGTCTTTTCCCAATGTCTAAATTGGTTGTATTATTTGAAATATCATATGGACTAAAAAAAAAATTAAATTAGCTTATTCTAACGACAATTCTAGATAAAAAAAAAAGACTTTTACTACGATATGTCAAACCAAATCATTCCAATATTGGTTCTGATACTAGTTAGCCCCATGTAATTCAGCTATTTTGTGATGAATGTATAAACTGAACGTCAATTGTATTTCAAGCTAATTCATTATTAAGAGATTCACAGAATTTTCCGTACTGTCTCTCAGTGAAAATGGTGTAGAATTAGTTTCCTCATAACACTTGATAATACTAAAACACATCCCTGTCCCACATCTTTTATTCCAAATTGAATTAGCCTTTAGCAAATTCTTCATCCTTCTGCTCCAAGCACAGTTGTCTTACATATTCCTCAGAGTCTTCTGGTTTATAGAGTAAATGAGACACTTCCCCATATCTAGAACACATAACAGTCGTCGTATTTAAGCAATGGAAATTGTTGAACCCCGGCTCCTGCACTCAACTTATAAGTTATGTATATACATATATCCATACATAAATACTTTCATACAGTAGTATATACATTTATACGTACATATAAACATGTGCATGTATGTTCATCTTTTCATCAATATATATAAATATATACACATACACAAACACACACAAACGAACGGGTGCGCGCACACACACACATATAGAAATATATATATATATATATATATATATATATATATATATATATATATATATATATATATATATATATATACATATATATATAAATATATATATATATATATATATATATATATATATATATATATATATATATATATGTATATATATATATATTTATATATATATACATATATATATATATATATTTATATATGTATGTATACATATATATATATATATATATGTATGTATATATATATATATATATATATATATATATATATATATATATATATATATATACTGTATATATATATATATATATATATATATATATATGTATATATATATATATATATATATATATATATATATATATATATATATATATATATATATATATATATATATATATATATATATATATATTTATATATATACATATATATATACAGTATATATATATATATATACATATATATTTATATATATATAAATATATATATATATATATATATATATATATATATATATATATATATATATATACATAGATATATATAAACGATATATATATATATCGTATATATATATATATTAGTGTGCTACTGTTGTTAACACACATTAAGTATGTTAGTTGGTAAGTTACATCTTCAAGTAAAGTCAAGTAAGTTAACTTTAAAATGGTTTATTCTTTAAAAACAACAGTGTTAACATCTCCATCACAGGAGTATAGCTGGTTTGGTCGGATGACCATCCCGTATGATGTCTTAGTAATAACTGGCTAAAATATTGATATCACAGATATCGTATAGTCAGTTATCTCAGCATTTAAACACATAATGTAAACTAAACATTAGTATAGGAAGACACCTGCATCCGGTGGCGACACAACTCTTTCTCACGATTCGTATTTGTGTTTATTCTTCATAAAAATGTTACATTGCTGAGATCTGGTATTCGCATCCTGCTATGATCTGATCACAGCACTTCTCACACTAGCTTCTACTTCCACAATGACCTATTACGTCATGTGTTTTAAACATGTAATATATGATTATTACATACATGCGATATATATATATATATATATGTATATATATATATATGTATATATGTATATATATATATATATATATATATATATATATATATATATACATATATATATATATATATATATATATATATATATTTATATATGTAATATGGGTGTGTACTCTA
The DNA here is from genome assembly GCF_036898095.1 of Palaemon carinicauda. Taxonomy (NCBI): domain Eukaryota; kingdom Metazoa; phylum Arthropoda; class Malacostraca; order Decapoda; family Palaemonidae; genus Palaemon; species Palaemon carinicauda. The sequence goes on from NC_090730.1 coordinate 124,609,927, forward strand.
CATATATATCATCAGCCATTACTAGTCCAATTCAGAACAAAGGCCTTAGACATCCCTTTTCACTTGCGTCTGCTTATGCTCTTGCCATGTAAGTCCACACCCCCAAACTTTCTTAGTTTGTCAATCCATCGCCTTCTCTTCCTTCCCCAGCTTCTTTTGTAACTCTAGCGACTCATTCTGTTATCCTTAATGTCCGTCTATTATCTGTCATTCTCAATGTATGTCCTGCCCATGTCCATTTCTTTTTCTTGCATGTTGTTAGAATATTCTGTGTGTGTGTCAATTCCATCTTATCGTCAAATAAGCTACAAATACCTATCAATATCGATTTCGTTCTACCTCGTGATCCCAGTTCAAAGAAAATATTGCTGTAATCTCATAGTTAAAATGTATGGTAAGGGAAGGATTCGAACCCCTGCCGAGTCGAAATCGGAATGACAGTCGAGAATAATACCGATTTGGTTATGAGAAGAAATAGGAGTCTGAATGAACTCTCATCTCTATTTTTATAGCCAAATTCATCATCATCATAATCATCTCCTCCTACACCTATTAACGCAAAGGGCATCGGTTACATTTCGCCAGTCACCTCTATCTTAAGCTTCTAAATTGATAATTCTCCATTTATCATCTCTTACTTCATTCTTCATAGTCCTCAGCCATATAGA
>NC_090730.1:124615594-124625594 GCF_036898095.1 Palaemon carinicauda
TTATAAAGAGAAGACTTTTTTGATAATAGACATGTGCTGATAAAATCATATGGTAAAAATGTAAAACCTATTTTTCAGAAAATTAATATGTAGGCCCAGCTTTGTATTTGAAACTTTGGCGCTTATAAGTTACGAGCCTTCTTGACACAAGACACCATTATTCAAATCTATCTCTCTAATAGAATCTAATCGTCGCAATTAGGGAATTATCATAGATATTCACAAATACATTCATGTGTAGTCCTAGAACCTAGCAGACAAGCACAAAAAAACAGCTTAAAACAATAACCCCGGCCAACAGCAGTAATAATAAATGATGAACCAGAAATCACTATATGCGTAAGCATAGAGGATGATGTGAGCAATTAATAACGGTCTATAGTCTCGCATTGCCAAAGAATCAATCACTGTTGAAAAGTAATAATTGAACTCTATATCAAACTTGCATTTATACTTCAATAAAAGTGAAGTTGTGATTTCTCTTCATTGTGCCCAATGTTAAATTCTGTACAAATATCAATAGAGAGATGAGTCATCAGAAATAACGAATGATTTATTCTTAATGAACTAATATGTCGATGCATGTCAATAATTGATGAACAAAAAACTTGTTCATCAATCTGCTGCAGCAGCTATTGGCCATACTTCGACGATCAGTACTTAATTAATTTCATTTCATTTGACTTAAGGGAGGTCAGTTTTCACTTACACCTGCTTGATGAAGCGAGCTGTTCGTAACAGTATACATATATTGCTGACTTTAAAAATAGATAATATTGTTGAGCTGAGATATATATATATATATATATATATATATATATATATATATATATATATATATATATATATATATATATATATATATTTGTGTGTGTCTGTTTATATATATATATATATATATATATATATATATATATATATATATATATATATATATATATATATATATATACTGTATATATATACATACATATGTATGTATATAAATATATATATATATGAAACTATATATATACATATATACACATATATATGTGTATGTATATATATATATATACATACATATATATATATATATATATATATATATATATATATATATATATATATATATATATATATATATATATATATATACAGCATATATATATATATATGTATATATATGTATATATATATATATGTGTGTGTATATATAAATATATATTTACATATATACATATATATATATATATATATATATATATATATATATATATATATATATATATATATTTATATATGAGTGCGTGTGGGTGGTGTATGTGTATACAGCCTTTATATATAAATATATATGAATAAGAAGTATAAATATGATCCTTCCAACGGTTCTTCCGCCTTTGAGTGTCAAATCTAGATATAACTTTACACGAACTTTTCGCCTTATATGCTTGCAACTCAACCCTTTCAAAATAACTTTTCCATCTTCTTACACTATACAAATATATATCAACAGACTCACCGTTACGTATTTTATTTCATTCGCTCAACAATTCCTTTAAAACATTTGAGCTTTAGATTCCCTAGACACTCAACTTTTCATGACTTTTGAACCGAACTGTATCCTGTGATTACCTTGACATCCTACCTACTCTAGTGATTTATTCATTTACAGTATAATCATGCATAGTTAAATTGTCCATAATCAGTGTATATATCGTATGAAGTACAGTACAGTTTTTTGCAACATCAATCAGTGTTAAGAATACATAAAATTTTGTATTTCAGGATATTATTGTTATTATTATTATTATTATTATTATTATTATTATTATTATTATTATTACTGGCCAAGCTACAACCCTAGTTGGAAAAGCCCGATGCTATAAGCCTAAGGGGTTCAATAGGGGAAAACACCCCAGTGAGTAGAGGAAATAAATAAATGATGAGAACAAATTAACAATAAATCATCCTAAAAACAGTAACAACGTCAAAACAGATATGTCATATATAAACTATTAACAACGTCAAAAAAGATATGTCATATATAAACTATAAAAACACTCATGTCAGTCTGGTCAACATAAAAACATTTGCTCCAACTTTGAACTTTTGAGGATCTACTGATTCAACTACCAGATCAGGAAGATCATTCCACAACTTGGTAACAGCTGGAATAAAACTTCTAAAATACTGTGTAGTACTAAGCCTCATGATGGAAAAGGCCTGGCTATTAGAATTAACTGACTGCCTAGTATTACGAACAGGATAGAATTGTCCAGGGAGATCTGAATGTAAAGGATGGTTAGAGTTATGAAAAATCTTATGCAACATGCATAATGAACTAATTGAACAACGGTGCCAAAGATTAATATCTAGATCATGAATAAGAAATTTAATAGACCGTAAGTTTCTGTCCAACAAATTAAGATGATAATCAGCAACTGAAGACCAGACAGGAGAAAAATACTCAAAACAAGGTAAAATGGAAGAATTAAAACACTTCTTCGGAATAGATTGATCACCGAAAATATTGCAAAACTTTCTCAATAAGCCAATTTTTTGTGCAATTGAAGAAGACACAGACCTAATGTGTTTCTCAAAAGTAAATTTGCTGTCGAGAATCACACCTAAAATTTTAAAAGAGTTATACAAATTTAAAGAAACATTATCAATACTGAGATCCGGATGTTGAGGAGCCACCGTCCTTGACCTACTTACAATCATACTTTGAGTTTTGTTAGGATTTAACTTCATACCCCATAATTTGCACTATACACTAATTTTAGCTAAATCTCTATTAAGGGATTCACCAACCCCAGATCTACATTCAGGGCATGGAATTGATGCAAAGAGAGTAGCATCATCTGCATATGCAACAAGCTTGTTTTCTAAGCCAAACCACATGTCATGTGTATATAGTATGAAAAGTAATGGGCCAAGAACACTACCCTGTGGAACACCGGATATCACATTCCTATACTCACTATGGTGCCCATCAACAACAACTCTTTGAGATCTATTACTTAGAAAATCAATAATAATACTAAGAAACGACCCACCCACTCCCAACTTATAAAGCTCTAAGCCCATTAAATCTGCTGGCTGTATCTCAGTCCCAATTCCGAAATTGTTTTGATTAATGTGAGCTTTTCTAATAATTCATTAAGTAGATATTATATTTTTCTTCTAAGATTATAAGTTTCTTAGAAAGATTATGCAGAATACTAATAAAAAATAATTCATACAGAACAGGAAGAGAGAGCGAGAGAGAGAGAGAGAGAGAGAGAGAGAGAGAGAGAGAGAGAGAGAGAGAGAGAGAGAGAGACGCAAGTATGCTCACTATACAAAATAATTGTGCGAGACAAAGAAAGTGCCGAATGTAAAGTTTTTATCATAAGTTTAATGTCAAGTTAAATCTGACAGTTTTATCAGCAATTTAATGGTAAATAAAATCTGAGTTTTATTTGTAAGACACAAAACCAATATATTATCATAGCTATAGATTTTGCATAAACAATACATTAAATTCATGGTCATAATCACTATGATACTCACATTCCGATCATACACCGGATGGTCGTAGTCCAGCACTTTGTTGACGAGGATCTCGCCCGTCGCTTCATCGACCCGAAACTTCTGTTCGCCGTTGCCTTCAACGATCTCGAATTCGAAAAGGTTCACTAATGGGAGAATGAAAAAATAGGAGTCATATTTCAAAACTGAAGTTTGATTAGTCAGTGAAGAAGCGCTACTCATTTATTTCTATCATTATTTTCTGTAGTCAAGAATGTGAAGGTGGCTGCAAAGGTAAATGAAAAGTAATTTTTATTTTGATTGTGTTAGTAAGTAGTTATGTACTATGGCTGTCGTATATTGCTACAAAAATTAAATTGAAAATTCTTCATGCATACACACACACACAGACACACACACACACAAATATATATATATATATATATATATATATATATATATATATATATATATATATATATATATATATATATATATATATATATAGAATTGTGTTTATATATATGCATAATTATGTGTTTATGCACACGCACATACACACACACATATATATATATGTATATATATATATATATATATATATATATATATATATATATATATATATATGTGTGTGTGTGTGTGTGTGTGTATGTGTGTGTATGTAGGCAAAGATCCACAAAGAGTAAATGAAACAAGGTATAAATCCTGACTTTCTCACCGCTATTCAGACATGTTCCAAAACATCTAGTAAACATCTAGGAGAAGGTGAAACCAATAAAGATTTGTACTTTGTTTCAATTGGGTATTCGGTTTTGAAAATCAGGTGTTCTTGCGAGTTGAAAATATCCTCGCGTGTAAATGCGTGTGCTTAGAGGTTTTATAGAAAGTACTTTTAGGCTATATAAACTATAGTAATTTTGAGATGATTAATAAATGGAGATGACAGAATGTTATAAGAAGCGTTATGATATAGAAAACACGAAGGCATATTATATGTGGTAATCCTGTAGGGCGCATTTATTAACAATGCAGAACTAATCTTATGTCAGATGGTATTTGAAAAGGCTCTTTTTCATAGTACAAGAAGAAAGATGAAATTTGCGTGGATTCTAAGAATGTAGGTTTCATCTGAAAAAACGAACTGAAACTGACTAAGAAAATGAAACCCCTTCCCCACAAGAACTAAATTATTGTTGAAGGAAAGCCATAACTTGGTGTTAATCTAAACTGAACTAGAAATATTTAAAATAAGTTTGTAGAAATATCGTGAGTTTTAAATTGCCGCCCAATATAAATGTCCTCGCGGTTGGAATAAAACGACAGACGGGAGGAGTTCTGCAGTGTTGCCATTATATCTTCGTAAGATAGCTATATTGTAGACGTAAAAGCTAATATTCTGGTTTCTGATCTTAGAAAGCAGGTAAAATGGAAGATGGCTAGAAAATAACGGAAGAGTATCTCTTATACAAGTTATAGTATATAATCCCATAGCTTGAAATTTTAATATATATTACAAATATATTATTTGTTCCCCTCTAAGTCCATTTACAAAGTATATGTGGTGCAAGACTTCATCGTCTTCTTGATTATGGTCACTCTCATTGTTGTTATTATTAAAGCCAGAAATAATATTAATACTAAAACTAGCCTACATTGCAATCAATATTTGCTTCTACACGAAAGGTGCAGTATGTTACAAACATTCAAGAGAACCTTTCTTTCAGAAACTCGCCTTAGACAAAGAAGTAAGACAGCTAGGAATAACATTCAGCAAACGATAGAAAATTATATAAATGAGATTGTATAAAAATCCAGCTGCACAAAACCTTACCGACGTCAGAGTCATTAATGGCCAGCTTGATTCCCGTAGACTTTCCAACTTCTCGGTTCTCCGGCAATGCCACTTCGTAGATGCCGTTCAGGTAATCGAAGACGGGCGGAACGTCGTTCAAGTCTTGCACCGTTATCCAGTAGATCGTCATTCGCTCGTGCGCTGGAGGAGGAAAAATAGAAATATTAAAATTAATCATGAGAGGGTTTAAGTCATCTTGCTTTGCACCAATCACTCAATTCAGGCATTCTTTATAAATACTTGAGCGCCTCACTTTCATGAGATTGAATTTAAATCAAAGGATTGGCGATACAATATTTTTTGTGTTCTATGTGTGATTTTTCCGTAATATCCTTGGCTTTAAATGAAGCACTTATGTAAATGGAATTCCAAAACTATATTCGATCGCATGAGCGTAATTGAAATTATAAAGTGAAAATAAACACAATCCTTTGTAGTACGACAAAGGCAGAGGTACACAATGTTACATGTAAGGTATTCTTGGATGCTGTGTTATCTGCAGTTTACAAGTACAGATATTATAGCATTCGCATTACACAGGTATAAAGATAACTCATCTTTTTATAAAAAATTGGAGGTGATACAAAATATTACAACTTGTGAGACTGAGTATATATATATATATATATATATATATATATATATATATATATATATATATATATATATATATATATATATATATATATATATATATATATATATATATATATATATATAAAGCCAGTGTATTAGATATTTTTACCCTGTTGAACGTCTTCTCTGAAAGCACAAATAAACCTGTCACTTCCAAAATCCCTTTTTACTAAGAGACGGATTAATGGTTTTATTCTTCGGGAAAATTAATCCCAGATAATACAGAGCGAAAAAATCTCGAGGAAAAAAAAATTAGTGAAACGAGTATCTGAATCTATTTTGACCTTTGATCCGAAATTCCTAACACGTTTTGTTCTACAAAGACAAAATGAACTCACTTTAATATACTATTTCGTACAACGTGTTAATATGTATCTTATAAGTAAGTCAGTAAATGTAATCTTAAGGAAATATATACATGTCATGATAACAGAGCACCGTATATGTAAAAGAGTCGTAAACGTTTATTTTGGCTACTGGATATAGCGACTGACATAAATTTCTAATTTCTAGTCAGCGAATTTCAGCAATTTTCCCCCAACAGGATCAGTGGACTATCTGTGTATGAAGCGAAGATACTACTTTATTCATAGATATCCTACGCAGTTGAATAAAATGAATCGGTTTTACTTCCATTGACTTTCATCCGCTTCCTTGACCATAAAAAAATTCTCTATGCTTGTACTACACAATATTCTAAATATATAACTGTAAATTAGCAAAGATGCAGGGTGTATGCACATAATTTAAATATTGTAAAAGCAGTGACCTAAGGTTAATTTAAGTGAATAACTATATAATTGTCTAAAGTTTCCTAATCTTGCATATCTGAATGTTTTGAATCGTTTGTTTTATCTTTATCACTATACTATACTTTAAAGCTTGTTTTCTTACCAGGGACTCCATCTGTCAATTTTATTGGAATTCTGTATTGTTTGAACTCCTCTCTGTCCAAGGGCTCGGTCGTCCATAATTCCCCATTGGACTTGAGAGCAAATTTCTTCCTCACATCTCCGGAAGCCATTGTGTCGAAGGAATAACGAAGCTGAAAAGGAATTCCAATAAATAAATGGCCAATAAATCGTGAATCAAGCAGCACTTTTGGATTCATTAAAGAATTGCTTACGGTGAGTGGGATATAATAGAAGACACGAACTTTGCGGTTCACAATGCGTATTTCTAAAAGGTAGAGTGACTGCAATATATGAACTAAACATCACAAAACATACGATTTTCAGGAGCTAAACGTGCCTAAGGTTAACATGGCTTCCACTACTTCATGTTACCATGAAAACCACGAAAATCCTCTTTTGGACAATACATCTCATTACAAATACATCAGACCTTTCAATAGTATTGTCTCTTCCCATTATACTGTACCAACCATGTGTCACACAATTGTACATAATTCCTTTTGTATATATTATGCTTGTATCTTCGCTCTTCCCTCGCACTAAAACGAACATGAAAATTCATGTCAGCTTTTCTCCTCTGTAACATTGTCAATATTTGAACATGAAAATTCTTGTTGCTTTGAGATTTTATATATAAAGGAGAGTGTTCTTTAATAAACAACTCAGTTGATTGCATCTTGCCTTTGAGTCATAACCTCTCTCTCATCACCGTCACATTGGTGACCCCGGAAGTCGACTCGCTCCCATTGCCTTCCACCCCCACCTCCCTCGCCCCTCCATCGTTGGTACTATGACGAACTCTACTACAGCAGTTGGCGCTGCGGCCGCCCCATTGAAACTTTCACCATTCGCCAGCGGAGAGGCATTTGCTTGGTTTCAGCGTGCAGAAGTCCAGTTTCGCATCAACGGCGTGACTCGCTCAACCACCAAAGCAGATTATGTTCTCACGACGATACCCGAGGACACCTTACTGGAAATATCCGACTGGCTTTGGGAATAAGGAGACACGTCAATAGCATATGACGCCCTCAAAACATACCTTCTGCAGCAGTACTCGCCGTCGCCAGCCGCCCGTGTAGCAAAGCTTTTTCAGCTCTCGCAACAACCGTTGGGGGACCAAAGGGCTTCGCTTGCCTTCAGGGAAATGACCAGTATCGCTCGCCTTCAACCTGCCACAGACGGCTCTCCTCGTGAGGTGAACCTATTTCGTGCCCTTTGGATACGCCGTTTACCCGGACCTATACGCGCTGCCATACACGATGTCAATAGTTTACCCATAAAGGACTTGATGACCAAAGCTGACGCCCTTATGGACAGCCACTTCAAGACCTCCATCAACGCCTCCACCCCTGACGACGAGGATGCCTATTCAACGTCAACCGAAGCTGACATGAATGCCGTAGGACATACACGCCCACACCGGGACATGCCGAAGCAGAGACAAAGCCGCCCACCATCCACCAATCGCTCGCGCCCCAACAAACCACTTTTACAGCCACTTACTACCTCCCATCCCCCGCAGTTTTGCTACTACCACTTCAGATTCAGGGCAACTGCGAAGAAATATGCCAAGGATTGTCAGTGGCCAAAAAACGTGTAAGTAGGCCATCGCTCGTGGCGGTGGCCTCCCGTGTTTCTAATCTTTTCTTTTTACAGGATGCAGGAACGGGCGTGCGATTTTTGGTAGACACGGGTGCTTGTCGTTCTCTTTTGCCAAGGAAACTCTTCAAGACACGACATAGTCTGTCTATATCTGCCGACATGCGCTTGGTAGCTGCCAACGGATCTGCGATACCCACCTACGGTTACGAGAACCTCACATTATCGTTCGGAAACGGTAAATTCAATTGGAAGTTTCTCGTTGCTGACGTCACCAAGCCAATCCTCGATGCGGATTTCCTTTGTCATTTCCACCTTCTGGTCGATGTCGCCCACCGACGATTGGTCAACGCAGACTCGTACTTGTCGACACCTCTAACCTCGCTCTCCACATTAGCGCACCCACGGATGCCTACGCCCACCTCCTCACGTCGTACCCGGAAGTTTTCCGTTCAGAACTTCGCCAAAGGCCAACGGTTCCTGCCAAGCACGGTATTTATCACCATATCAAGACGACGGGACCCCCAGTCTTCGCAAAATTCAGACGTCTGGCACCGGAACAATTGGCAGCCGCCAAACAGACGTTCGCCGAAATGGAAGAATTGGGCCTTTGACAAAAGGCCTCCAGCCCATGGTCGTCACCCTTACACATTGTTCTGAAGAAAGCCGGCTCCCTCCGTCCGTGCGGGGATTACAGGCGCCTGAACATGCAAACAGAACCGGATCACTACCCCCTCCCAAACATTGCCGACGTGACCTCCTACCTGCACAAAGCAAAGGCTTTCTCTACGCTCGATCTACTGAAGGGGTATTATCAGGTGCCTATGAACCCAGAAGACATCCCCAAGACTGCCATCACCACTCCGTTTGGTACATACACCTTCAATTACTCCTTTTTTGGCCTTCGTAATGCTCGGGCCACGTTTCAACATCTCATGGATGGCATCTTAAGGGACCTCCCTTTCTGTGTATGTTATGTGGACGACATACTTGTGTTCTCTTCCTCAAAAGAGGAACACCTCTGTCACCTGCGCATCGTGCTCGACCGCCTGTAACAAAACGGCCTTGTAGTCCGGTACGACAAGTGTACCTTTGGCGCCAACGAAGTGTCGTTCTTAGGGCACCGCATCACTCCTGAAGGTGTCCACCCCCTCCCTGAGAAGGTAGCAGCCGTTCAGAACTTCCCAGTGCCCTCGACCGTTTTCTGCCAGCCATTGCCGCCACTCTTGCTCCCCTCTACGCCTCCCTCAAGGGCAAGCCGAAGGACCTGAAGTGGGGTTCCCTTCAAGATGCAGCCTTTTGCAATGCAAAGAAGGCCCTATCAACTGCTGCGGCTCTCACTTTTTCTATCCCACATACCCCTCTCCTTCTCTCCACCGATGCCAGAGACGTCGCTATTGGTGCAGTACTAGAACAGGTGGTCAACAGCTCGCCCCGCCCATTGGCCTTCTTCAGCAGAAAACTATCCAAGGCAGAATCGGGTTATTCTACCTTCGATCGA
>NC_090730.1:124630594-124665594 GCF_036898095.1 Palaemon carinicauda
AATTTCAAGAAGTAAACAGAAAGTGCTTCATAGATACTAGCAATGAACATCAACGTAGCAGTTTGGTAAACACCTACAGTATATACACCTAAAACTCCACATGACGTAAGGACTTATTCTAATATACTAAAGCTTTACAGACATTCATTACTGTAATTCATAAAAAAAAATTATTAAACAACAAAGTTTTCTTAAAGATCCTTCTATACGATACTCATTTCACTACACTCTTTATTTTTTAGTTTTCCTGACCAATGCACTTAAAACTATTATCTTAATATACCAGTTTTGGGGAATATTTCCTTTTTAAAAGCGGTATGCGACATTAATTAACATTGTTTCTAATGATTTACCAACTGGTAGACTAAAGTTACATAATTGAAAATCAACTACATAGTTTTAGCATTCGCCAAAATAAAAAGTGGAATCGGCTAGATGTAAAAATATGTATAGATATTCTATAAAATCTGATCCTTTTATGAACTGGCAACCTAAATAACGTCATAATTTTCCTTTTTTTCTATTTTTCATTATGTCCAAAATAATTATAGTTGTCCTAAGGGAACAAATTCGCTTTAAACCTTAATTGAAGAATCCAGGTAATGAGTGACCTCAGAATATGTCTCAGACCTGGGATCCTAATTCGCGCATAGGACTAAAAATAGAAAACTGACATCCTTTGAAGAAATACAGAGCAGCATTGATAATACTCATTGGATTAGGACTCCAACAAAACGAAATGCAGCTATCAAAAAGGACAGCGAAAAATATCCTTAAGCAAAAAGAAAAGGAAAAAGTCCCTCATAGTAATGAGTTACGTGAATAGATAAAACCAGTATGTAAATGTTAGTAATTCAAATTAAATTTTTAGCGTTTATTTGTAGATGCCAGACGCCCATAGGAAAGCTAATTAAAGGTGCTTTTATGTTTTAAACCGGAAGGAAATTGCTTTGACAGTAGAGGGAAAGGAACAGTGGTAATTAATAAAAAATGCTTTAATGGGAAGAAAGCTTTATTGCCATTACCCCCAATAAAAGAATCTAAATATCAGAGATTTTTTTTTTTTATTCCGGTTGTCGAATCCTATTTCAATGTTTTTTAACCAAATTCTATATGTAAGCATTAAAGCAAGAAATTTGAGAACTTAATAATTTTCACATTCCAAATTTTACCTCCACATACATGCATGATGATGGAGACATAAACAGAGAGAGAGAGAGAGAGAGAGAGAGAGAGAGAGAGAGAGAGAGAGAGAGAGAGAGAGAGAGAGAGAGAGAGAGAGAGAGTTAAAATTCTATGTAATACAATTGGATATGATATACTGGATGTCAATTATCAGGTAAATGATTAGCATACAATAAAAAGGTATACATTGCTTATTCTATGTTTAGGTTCCCCCAGGTTCCTCAGTGTGAGGCACCTCGTGTATCCACCAGAGAGTTGCTAATGCATCTTCCGGTGTATTTTGCATCTTCCAGTCTTGGATGGTCTTGGATGCATCTTAGGTATTTATCGAGCTTATTCTTAAAGACATCTACGCTCACTCCTGATATAGTCCATGGGCCAGAAAGTGAACCCCCCCCCCCCTAGGGAACTTTCACGACCCCCCTAGTTTTCTTCCTTAGGGTGTCCTTTATGCATATCCGGGTGTTTCCAAACACGTAAATGTGGCAAAAAGGCAAAATTGTCACTTTTTGTACAAACCGCACGCCAAATGTTCACATTTTCAGCCGCACTGACTTTGCGTCACTTTATTGGCTCTAAATTCCTTAATATCCAAACTAAGTGAACATTTTTGGTACCAACATAATGCCAAAATCTAGAGCTACACAATGGTATATAATTATGACCATAATTAATGATTAATACGTATTCCAGGGGCATTATTGTACCCCCACCCTTAATTTTGGTTCGAAAATGGGCACCTGTAACCAGTTGCTACTGATACTGATGATATTGTTGAGGCATTTGGTTACATTTCTGTATTTGATTTTGTACATAATCTTATTTAGAATATTGCATATCAGTTTCGTTCTCTAATTTCCCAAAATATATGAATTAAGTGACAATAATCAATTGATTGTATAATGGCCACATATTTTTATTGATACTTACTTTGTAGGGAACGCTTCTTAATAACTTCTGTAAATCGTGACATATCTGCATTATTTTGGTGCCAATCAAATGCTTGGAGCATATACAACTAAGCTTGATGATGTAAAGTTAATCTGTTACTGAAATCCATTATCTAAATTGCTGATACGTATCCCCCACTCCTTAAAAATAGTCCAAGTTTCAATTGATGGAACTTTGTTCTATCCTCATTTTCCCCATCATCTCTACTTTCTGGTACCAAATGGCAACAAAACAATTTATCTTTATGATTTATTATAAAAAAGATTATTTTACTAACATTTAAAGAAGGAGATGCTTTGAAGAGAAGTATACTGCTTGGACATTATTCACTGTAGAGTGGCCACCACATACTTATATCATGAATATGCATGCACAAACATAGTAAAAATGACTAAAACAATAAATGTAGGACACTACCTATTGCAGTGTGTCTTACTTTCATATCTGACAGGTGTCATTCACTGAGAGAACCAAGAAAATCATTGATTAACAGTAGAATAAGATAAATGTAACCAAAATAAAGGACATTTATAACTTAAACTGACAACTAATACCAACAAGTAAATGGTGAAGAGCTTGGAAGTCTACATTAATGTTTGAAATCTGCGAAGTTGTCTTCATATAAATACCATTATATGTGGAGTATGATGGCCTAGTTAGTCTCTCTTTGTCACTGGCAACACACAACTACAGAAAAGAATTAGCTTGACAATTTACTCATTGCATTCATGATTCTTCATCATAAATGTTGTCGGCTAGGTTGTTGATATCAATATCCTCGGTATCCAAATCGTCGTCGCTGTCAGCTTCTCTGTCTAGCACAATATCAATGAGTTCCTGTGGCAGTATATCACCTTTGACCCAGTCAGTCTGCAGCTGTCCTGAGTCATCAAGTTTCCAGCCTTTGCCTACGGGACTTGGTATATCTGGATATGGCACACTGGACGTATTCCAAACATATGCTTGGTAGTTGCATCTGAGGATATGCATGTGCAGTGATGACCTGCATGGTAGGAGCAAGCTCAGATCAATGCCATCACAACTGGACAAAGTTTGGCCTTTCTTGGGCTGGAATTTTTATCTAAACATATCATAGAGCAGCTTGTTCATGTTTTTGTAGTTGGCCTTTCCATACATACAGCAGACAAACTGTTCAAGTTCACTGAATGTTTCTTCAGAAAGTTCAGCAGTGGTTGCTAGAGAGATTAATGCTGAATGGTATTCAGGATGGGCATCAAGTGTCTTCTTTGGTGTAAGTTTACCTCGGTGAACGAAGGCACTTGTTGTATCGCATCCTGTGAATGCTTGAAAAGAGTACATGAGTTTACAGTAATCTGTACCATGTTTGCTAATAACAGCTCTCACATCAATTAGTCTTCTCTTGTTTGAAACGCCAGTATCAAATAACACAGACGGGTCAATATCTTGAGAAAACTTCAACAGCAAAAGGAAGACATCAGTGTCTGGTGAACGGACTACAATCACCTTTTCTGCACTAAATGATTTGGCAGCAAGGATGCAATGCAGAATGATCAGAGTATCTGCTTCCTCCTGTGAAGAAAATAGGTCCTGCACCTGCATGGTCTAAACAGTCAATCCATCCTCACTTGTAAGGAGAGTGCATTCGTCCTTATTCACAAAATATACATCAATTTGTAAACTTATTGCATGGTTGTAATGTTTGCCCCTCAATATTTTATCAATCGATCCACTTGCACATACACCAGCCTCAATAATGATGTCCTCAAAGCCTGTGGCGGACATCATCTTCCCGATGACACCAAGGTATGAGTAGATTGACAATACCATGTTCTACGTGTTGTTCCAGCCCCTGATGGTGTTTCTTCAGACAGGTCGAAGTTGTCCCAGCTGAAGTGGAGAACTACATCATTCATACGAGATGATATGGCTGCGGGAAGTAAGGATTCCTGTGTGTTGATTTGGTTACATATGGCAATTTTTACCTCCATCACTTGGGAATATGACTAACAGTGACCGAAATGATTCAGCAGTGTAATGAGCTCAGCACTTCCTGTCATATGTCTCAAAGTTATTCCAAGAAGAACATGTTTAGGCACTTTCCATTCTCCTCGGCTCATAGCATAACATACATCTTGAGCACGTGAATCAACCATTCTCTCCATCTTTGACGAAATATTTTTAAATGGTTTCCCACATAGAAGCTGCGACAGAAAGTTAATCAGGAATGGTGGTGGTTTGTTCTTTATGGACATCAACTGCGCTGCTGTAGGTGGCCATGGCAGTACGGGTGCATTCCTTTTGGCATCCATCAGTTGTCGCCTGAGCATCATAGCTGCTTCCTGGAGAAACCTTTCCTCAGAGGCGGCCATCTCAAATGCGGCCTCTACTGCTTGTCCAACTGGTAAGAGGTCAGAATATAGAAGTTCACTTCGGTATTTGGGTGCCCAGAATTTAACCTTGTGACTAAAATGCTTCTCCAACTTATTCTTGAGTTTATAGGTTTTGTAGTTTGGATTGTAAGTTGATGGATGATGTTCTTGTAAATATAGCAAATATTTCTCTTTCAACATTGTCACACGTTCTACGTTGCACCCCTTCATTATATGTTCTTCAACATAATCACAGATGTAGGAGAATGCTTCGCTATGGGCAGCTAAATGTTCAACAGCACTCTGATCCGGCTCTTTATTAACATTTCACTCCTGCTTACGGGTGTAATCTCTGCGACAAGAATTATGAGAATGTGCCTCTCGTACTTGCAAGTCACAGCCTTCAATCTTTCCAAGTAATGTGTAGTCATTTTGATGCTTTGCAGCCTGTAGTATTGACTCAGCTGCAGTTTCTGTAACACATTTTGTTGAAAACTCTCTGACACCTCTCTGAAGGAAATAAAATTGATGAGGATGATACTTGCTCTCGATTTGAAGTTGAAGGCCCTTCGTTATCTTTAACTGGATGTTGTCGTTTTCTACTTTTTATATGACCAACATTTATAAACTTTTGATAACACCTCCTGTGTATTCCATGGGTATTTGCATTCAGCGTCTCTGGATCTTTTCATAGATTTCATCCATCCTCATAATAGCATGAGCAATAGCTTTGCGGAGCTGCACTGATTTCTTGATCTTTACAAAGCTCACATCAGTCAGTTTTCGAACAATTTTATCAGTCTTCTGTTCAGAAAAATCTATAATGTAAGTCCTTTTGACACACTCCGCAGAGATTTTTTTCCTCTGACTTTTCTTTTTCAGTAAAATAACTGGACGTTCTACCATGCTGACTAATTATCAACAGTTGATATTGGATCCTTTGCCTGAATTGCAAACGCATCATAATTTATGCACAGAACCAATTTCAGAAAGCTGGAGAATATATTGTTATCTATTGACACCAAAATGGTGCAGTTATGTATCAATTTACAGAAGTTATGGAGAAAAGTGGGTATTGCTGATAATATGTGGCCATTATCCAATCAATCGATTATTGTCGCTTAATTCACACATTTTGGGAAATTAGTGAACGAAACTGATATGCAATATTCTAAATAAGATTATGTACAAAATCAAATACAGAAATGTAACCAAATGCCTCAAAAATTTCATTAGTATCAGTAGCAACTAGTTACACGTGCCCATTTTCGAACAAAAATTAAGGGTAGGGGGTACAATAAATGCCCCTGGAATACGTATTAATCATTAATTATGGACATAATTATATACCAATGTGTAGCTCTTGGTCTTAACATTATGTTGGTACCAAAAATGTTCACTTAGTTTGAATATTTAGGAAGTTAGAGCCAATAAAGCGACGCAAAGTCAGTGCGGCTGAAAATGTGAACATTTGGCGTGCGGTTCGTACAAAAAGTGACAATTTTGCCTTTTTGCCACATTTATGTGTTTGGAAACACCCGGATATGCATAAAGGACACCCTAAGGAAGAAAACTAGGGGGGTCGTGAAAATTCCCTAGGGGGAGGAGGGTTTCACTTTCTGGCCCATGGACTAATATGTTTCTTAGATGAGCTGGCAGCACATTAAATAGTCATTGCATAATCGATACTGGTGCGTAGTGGATTAATGTCCTGTGCGCCTTCCTTAGTTTTCCTGGCATAGTTTTTGGCACTATTAATCTACCTCGGCTTGCTCTTTCTGATATTTTTAGCTCCATAATGTTTTCAGTAATTCCTTCGATTTGCTTCCATGCTTGTATTATCATGTAGCTTTCTCTTCTCCTTTCTAGACTGTATAGTTTTAGAAATTGTAGTCTTTCCCATTAATCAAGGTCCTTAACTTCTTCTATTCTAGCAGTATAGGACCTTTGTGCACTCTTTATTTGTGCAATATCCTTTTGGTAGTGTGGGTACCATATCACATTGCAGTACTCGAGTGTACTACGTACTTAGGTTATGTAAAGCATAATCATGTGTTCAGCTTTTCTTGCTTTAAAGTGTCTGAATAGCATTCCCATTTTTGCTTTACATTTAGCCAACAGTGTTGCTATTTGGTCGTTGCATAACATATTCCTATTTAACATTACACCAAGGTCTTTAATTGCTTCCTTGTTTGTGATTGTCTCGTTATTAGGTCCCTTGTATGTATATACCATTCCTTCTCTGTTTCCATAATTTATTAATTCGAATTTATCGGAGTTAAATACCATTCTATTTATCTCCACCCATTCAAATATTTTCTTTATATCTCTTTGTAGTAGGTTCCTATCTTATTCACAAGTAATTTCTCTACTTATTCTTGTGTAATAGGCGAAACTTCTCACTATAGATTTTTTAACATTACAGTCTATGTGTGAGATCATAATAACAAACAGCAGTGCAGCTAATACCGTACCCTGTGGCACGCCAGATATTACCTGATCTTCATCTGATTTCTCGTCATTTGCAACCACTATTTGTTTTCTTTTTTGCAGGAATTCTTTTACCCATTTTCCTATCTTTCCCGCAATATTATGCTTTCTCATTTTTTTCTCTAATATATTATGGTCTACCTTGTCAAAGGCTTTTGCAAAATCTAGATAGATCACATCTGTGTCTTTTGCTGGAGAGAGAGAGAGAGAGAGAGAGAGAGAGAGAGAGAGAGAGAGAGAGAGAGAGAGAGAGAGAGACGCGTTAATAATACTCACAATTAATTGGATCGTCAGCGTGTATTCCTGGATGGTCTCAAAATCCAAATTCCTTGAGGCGACAAAAACCGTCACACCTGTGCTATCGTGACACTCCTCCGAATGCTCCTGTCGTCTGTGGACACCAGTGAGATATAGCTATTAGAGTAATGTGAGAATCACTTTATTATTCTTCACCATAAGCATGCCAGGGTCCTTTGCGAATGAAGTCAGTGGAATGCAAACCTTGTTATTTGTTATCATATTCAATTACCAGTTTTCTTTCACATTTGGAAATCCTTCCAAATGTTCATTACTGTCATTGAAATAATCTCAAGACTTCATTACCATTCATTTAGGAAATAAGCGGACCCTAATTTTCATAAATTGAAATTTCGGTAAATTGCTATGATGTTTATAAAAATTCTAGGACTGCACGGTTGCAGATAGTTACCAGACTTAATCACAGATAGAATATTGATTTTATTGCCTGTAGATCATTAGATAAAAACTCCATTACTACTATGTTGGTTAAAAATCTTTCAAAAATAGTACAAATAGAAGAATTAAAGACCCGCACATACAAATTCAAATGTATTGACAGTGTGTTCCCTTAACGGGCAGAACTAAATTCATCACCTAACAAAATAAAAGAATAAATTATTAATTATACAAAAAACGACGAATTTTTCTCCATTACGAATGTATGAGATTCTGAGCTTTTTTATTCTACGGATCGATAGGAAACTTAGAAAAATACAATCCAAATTGCATCTATATATCATGTGTCACTAAACATTAATATTCAAGAAAAAGTGGGCAAAGAAGGGAATATATTACTGAACGAAGTGCTAAATAATTTATTCTTCCATTAAAGAGTTACCTCAATAAGTCATAAAGGATAAAGTTCATCTTCTCTGGATTATCATATCAAAGTTGAGGAATAATTTTTCATGACTTTCTTGAAGCATCCAAAATATAGTGCAGTTTGATATTGAACTAAATATTACAATCGATAAATAATTCAACCACCAAATTTCTTCTGGTCTTGAGAGAGAGAGAGAGAGAGAGAGAGAGAGAGAGAGAGAGAGAGAGAGAGAGAGAGAGAGAGAGAGAGAGAGAGAGGGGGGGTTACCCTTTCCGAGTTTAAAAATATAAAATAGCTAGAGAAATCTTCAAAATCTGAACAATGTTAACGTGTCCCCTTTGTATTTCTATAATGGTGAAAATTTTGACATTTTTTTTTTCTATTCTACTCAAGAATAAATAGGTATGTATTTATACATTGTGCTTTTAATAAACAAAGAGCATGTTATGCATTGTGCGTTATTACTCACCTGATGGCAAATGTCCCATCGGAATTAGTATCTGGCGTGTTGCCGTTCAGTAGGGTGAAGTAAACGAGCGAGCTGTCTGCCAGATTAGACCTAAAAGGAAAAATAAAGGAATCTTGGGACAAGGAACTTTGAAGATTAATGATCGTGAAGAAGGATTTCGTATTCAGATGATTCTTAATAAAATCAAAGGAAGCCGTTGTCAATGAAGGCATGAAATTTGAGAATTATGTAAATGAAATTATAATTTAGAAAAAAAAATCAAAGTTCTGATAAGTACATATACGGTAGATAATTCTTCAAAATTCTCAGGTGATATGTAACTTGAAACATTCTTCATGTACCGAATGATTCTTAACTTAGCTAGGGATTGGAGAATTGTGTAAAGTAACTGTAAATCTAAAACATCAAACGCTAAGATTTTTGGTATGAGAGTAAACCGTGAATTCCATATTATGTCTGCCCTATGAAGAATTATGATAACAAAATAAAGAAAAATACAGCTAGGAAGATGAAAATTAACATAAATTAGGTGTATAAAAAAGGCCAAGCCATTCAATTAATATTCTACTATACTCCTTTCCCATTTACTAATAATCTGATTGCCTTACTACTCATTTTCCATTTGACAGTAACTTTTATATTTTTACATCATTCACACCCATCACTCTTTATCATTCGTATTCCACAAATCTTAAAAATTTTCACTAAATCGTCACTCATCGGCCTTCTCCTCAAAGTACGTTTTCGGTTTGCTTATTATATTCTAAAATTTGTGCGTGTATTACCTACTTGTAAAATTCATCCCACCTTTTTAACGTACTTAATCCCTGACTAAGGTAAGTACCTCATTCATCCTCTTGAAAACACTGCCAAAATGAGCTCTTTTGTCCTCCCCTGCAATTTAAAGTCCCATTATTTCCCTATAAAACTTTACATTTTACTTTACTTCCACTGAGCGTTTCGTATTAAAAGTTCCATGCGGAATCAGAGACCGCCATACCTGCATTTTAAATTGTAAACATGAATTCATTCCATTTCAGCACCTTCAACCCTTTCTTCGTACTTTTTCCCTTTATTCTAATCTCACTTGCTTTTCATCAATTCGCTAGTCTAACCTTCGTTTACAACTAAATTTGAAATATTTAGCTCCAAACAGAACTACATTATTTACCTTTTCTTTTGTCTCAGGAAAAATTCATTCTTAGATTTAACCCCAGTAACGATCCATCTCACCATTATATCTATCCTTTCCCTGTTCCATCAACTCTGATTACCACATAATCTAGTTTCCCTCACTTGTATCTGCTTTCCTAAGCACGCCATGTACACATAGCAAATCTTATTTTTTTTTTTCTTATCTGAATTTTTGTAATATGAGTTTTCAAACCAAGAGAAGCAAGAGCGCTACTCGTTTCATTCGTCAGCATTCTACCGGAATAAGAATGTGACAGTTATTGGCTATTTAAGCTATCTACACACCATTTTCTCCACTGAGGGAGATAAAATATTTCAACTTGGGACAAAAGGATTTTATATTCCATGCCCCTTCCTACAGTAGACACATTAATACTGTAGATTAGTGACACTCTTTATAAACATGTTTGGTGTTAGAGTGTGTCTGTAAGAGAGCATTGCTTTCGAAGCGGTGTGTGGCCTTTCTATGCTCTTATTTGAAGTGCAGCCTCTCCATTCAACTATTGGTAGCAGTAGTAGTAGTGTTAGTGGTAGTATTAGTTGGAAGGAAGGAGGAGGAGAAGCGGTGACTGGGAGAGGGAGTGAACTTGGAGGAATAATGCTTTGCTAAAGGAGGGAATGAAGTAGGCATTGAATAGTGTGAGGGAAGGGAGGGAAGAAATTGAATAATGTAGAAGGGGGGAGGATGAAGGAGGGGCACACATCTTTTCATGTAATCCTCCTCTCGGTGAGACCTTCCTCCAGAGAAAGGATTAATTTGGTCGTTGGTGATAACAGAATCCGGTACTTAGGAATTCTACCTTAACCTTGAGAAAATATTATAAAGTTCAGCACTTTTTACACTACTTATGAAAGACTCAAAACATAGAATGTAAATAATCATTACGTTTCCACAAAGATCTTAGCTGAAGAGGTAAGTAACCTCCAACTTAGTCATAGAAGTAAATCAATGTGTATATTTCCCATCCATTTCTCGTCATTTTTTCCAACCTATGAGTTTTCTAGTTTGCTGAGATATCCCATAAAAGGATGTAACTGTTATTGCATGTAAGTCAAATAATGGTTGAATCGATAACCCACTGACAAAGGTGACTCGGTTGAGAATTAATGATGGTTTAGTATGGCCCTATAATGAGAATACGAGTGAATAAGTGATCTTTTGAGTAAAATAAAGGTAACATTTGTATTAAGACAAAAAGAAGTGAGATTGGTTTCAACATAAGAAATTAAGAGAGACAGAAAGGGAGTATATTATCAGATTTATCTTTTTTACTCACATCTTACTTTTCAATTACCATATTTTCCTAAGATAGAAAAGATATACATAATAATTATTTTCTCTTCAAAACAACACGAATTAGCAAGTAAATCAATAGAGAGAGAGAGAGAGAGAGAGAGAGAGAGAGAGAGAGAGAGAGAGAGAGAGAGAGAGAGAGAACTGGCCCTACCCTATTTCGGCTTTTTTTTAAATTAGGATCCCTTTCCAGGTTAAAACATTATTTTTTTGGCAAATGTAAAGATTCACCTCTCCAGAATTTTCCTTCGAAAGAAAATTATTGCATAGTTGTACACACCTTCACACGAACATTGTACATATATGTATATACATACATATATATATATATATATATTTTATATATATATATATATATATATATATATATATATATATATATATATATATATATATATATATATATATATATATATATATCATCATCATCATCATCTCCTCCTACATCTATTGAAGCAAAGGGCCTCGGTTAGATTTCGATAGTCGTCTCTATCTTGAGCTTCTAATTGAATACTTCATTCATCTCCTACTTAGCGCTTCATAATCCTCAGCCATGTAGGTCTGGGTCTTCCAACTTTTTTATTGTCTTGTGGAGCCCAACTGACCGTTTGCTGAACTAATCTCCCTTGGGGATTGTGAAGAGCATGCCCAAACCATCTCCATCTACCCCTCACACTGATCTCATCAACATATGGCACTCGAGTAATCTCTCTTATAGATTCATTTCTAATCCTGCCCTGCCATTCAACTCCCAATATCCTCCTGGGTGCTTTGTTCTCAAATCTACTAAATCTTTAGGAGATTGTTTCATTGTCATACCATGTCTCATGGTTCTAGGAATTCTTGCCGCATACATTTTCGCCGTAGGACTTTTTGTCTCGGACTTTTTGCCGTAGGAAACTTTGCCACTAGGTATTTTTGCCGTAAGGAATTCCTGCCGCAAATTGCATATTACTTTTATAATTTAAAGGTATATGAAAGAGCTGACCTATAAAAAAAAAAATAAGTATAGTGGCCTACATACATACATCTAATGTGATGGATGGTCTCTGATAATTAGCTCTTACTTATGAAGTTTTAAACAAGCAGTTTTAGCCCATACATACACTCCACTGGTCTTTGGTAAATAGCTCGTGCTTCCAAAGTTTAAAACAAGTTGCTTATAAACAAGAAGTATACATACCTACTTACATACATACATACACATATATCTAATTAGCTCTTACTTAGTAAATTTTAAACAAGCAGTTTTTAGCATACATACATACACTCTACTACATACATGAATGCCGTATAATTATTAAAATATATCTAAATTATGAGTATAAAAGGTTATGAGAATAATAGTGTATTATAAAACTGAAAGTTTATTGATTTAAAACAAATAATAAATTTAAGAGCAATAGAAGTTACAATAAATATTCAAATATTCATCATTGTCAAAATAAAATCAATAACAAAGGTATTACAATATGGAAGGTTTATTCATTTAAAATTCAAAATATTTGAAAAAAAAACAAAAACTTTAATTAAGTTTAGAATGAGTGCAAAATCATAGCAATACTCCGTAAATAGTGTACTTTACGCTGAAAATCATATCTCGAAACAATTCTTTATATTCGTACATAAACATATTTGTATTTTTTCTTCATGTGAGATGCTTCGCCGTGTTCAATATCAATTCTTTTCTTTTTTGCTAGACTCTCTTCGTTTTCACACTTCCAATAAGTTTTACTTTCTAATGTTCTGTCGATTCTGTATACGAAATTATTATCGTCAACTCTTTCATATACCTTTAAATTATAAAAGTAATATGCAATTTGCGGCAAGAATTCCTTACGGCATAAATACCTAGTGCCAAAAATTCCTACGACAAAAAGTCCGTGACAAAAAGTCCTACGGCGAAAATGTATGCGGCAAGAATTCCGGTCACCCATGTTCATGTCCATAGAGTAACACCGATCTCACTAAACGGATACATAGTTTCATTTTTATATGTAATTTCAGGCGATTTGATTTCCAAATTGCATGTAAAACGTGCATTATCAAGCATAAACAAGATTTTCTATTATCAGTGCAGGAGAAGAAAAGAGATAAGAAAAAGCAATACCATTACAGTGTATGAGAGTGTATGAAATACGCGTGAGTTACTATACTATCTCATTGCCTACCCCAACCAGTTGACTCAACTACGAGACAATTAAATGGTGCGACGTTATAAGGCGTATTAATAAAAATGAAAACTGGTTCAACTGTACCAACTCCTCCGAAATGTGGGAAAATATCCAGAAATTAGTTTTACAGTTCAAACATCAATCACTGTCACTAGTTGAAATTACAATGTCTCACATGTGAATCACAGGAAAGTTGATTGATATGAATATAAAATTAACACACTAGAAGCGAATGAAAACAAATTTGCAGAGGCAAATATAGCAGTCACATACAAATGCAAATAATCTACGCATTCAAACGGCATCAGTAAATAATAAGATGTAATTACATATCGTGAAAAAGAACCAGCGTGAAAAATGTTTTGGTAGCAAAACCATTTTCGAAGTAAGGACATAGGCAGGTGAATAATAACGAGATTATCAAGTTTTGCTGTCATTCTGAATGAGGTTGCCAGTAAACGTACTGTTCAAATTACATGGCATTTTTGAAGCTGAGTAAACTCTCCATATTAAATTTAATTTTACAAGGCTGCAATGAGATCATGCTATTACTGAAAATTTGATAGGATCACTTTATAAATTGCACTTACTTTTGGACAGTTGGTGTTTCCATAGTAACTGAGATATATATCTACGTGCAAAATCTTATTTGCAAGAGAATTCTATCTCTAATAATACGAAAAAATTAATTTTAGGACTGCTACAACATATTTCTTTTAGCAAGGTTGAAACGTTTTAAGGATTTTTAGACTAAGAATTCGTACCTAAATATAGGAGTTCAACAACACATTCATAAATCAAATAAATCTTATTTTAAGCAGCGAAAGCTCGTACAACAGTCCTACATCTATAATTAGTAAATAAAAAATCGTACATCCTTATTTCACATCGAATGTTACAAATTTTCTCTTCTCCGACCAGAAAGACTATTTCTGTGACAGAAATTTAGGGGTCTGTGAAAACAGAAAACTATTTACCTATTAATAATTTGCTTTTCAATCCATGCCCATCTGAGTATATGTTTCTTAACGGAGGTTCTTTTTCAGGCACAAATAGAACCTACACAACTTATCTGGTGCATTATATCATCATGTTTTCATGAAAGATGATGAACATATTGTAGATTACCTCTTTCACATTTTTAATGCTATAGACCGGGCTTTCCAATGGACCTTCCTGTTAAGGTCCTTACCAACCAACCTTACTCCTCTCTGTGAAACCATTTCCCTCTTTCCGTACTCTCTACATTCATTCAGCATTGGAGGTCATTTCATTATCATACACAATTGCTCCCGGTTAGAACCAAAAAGACTAAATTTCCTACCTAATAACTTTACTATTGAGACTCCCAACATTCCTGCTATTGAAATGTCTCCGAGTTTCACTTGACAAATTTTCTTCGTCAACCTTATTCCATAGAATTGGTTAAAAGATAATCAGCAACTTATTTACCTTCTGGCAAACATATCAAATTACTTTCCATTCTACGAAGGCAAATGTTATTTTGATCACACCTTATTTCCCAGCAGTAAGCTCTAGAACTTTTCATCTCTTTACGAAAGCAGCGAATTACAACATAATGATTGAGATGTGTATTGTTATATCATAATGCTGATTACGCCAATGTTGCGGTGTTCTAGCCTTTTCATTCTAACATAAAAGAGGAAAAAGCAGAATACACTGACAAAAGCATACACTCTTTAACGTAAATAATATCATGACGTCATAATTCAGCAGAACACAAAGCCTCCTGAGCTTATATTGTTATCTTTCTTTATAAAGAGA
This sequence comes from Palaemon carinicauda, assembly GCF_036898095.1. NCBI lineage: Eukaryota > Metazoa > Arthropoda > Malacostraca > Decapoda > Palaemonidae > Palaemon > Palaemon carinicauda. Next base: position 124,645,611 of record NC_090730.1, read on the forward strand.
AATCCGAAAATAGGAATCCATATCCTCATCAGTACATTTGAGAAACCTTGTGTTGCCATCCAATAAGCACAGCATAAAAAGAATTTCACGAAAGATATTTGCAGCAGTTTAACGTAACAGGAAAAATAATATATTGCACATACGAGTGTATAATGGGAAGTTAGGAAGGGTGCCATCTGAAATTATGACAAAGTAACTTAAAGGTGACATCGGATGTGAAAATATCTATGATGATGTAAACGATAATCTTTATTCCCCCACGTGACCTCCTTCCTACATAAAAGGCTTCAATTCCCCCATCCTAATTTCAAAACGTAAATTTATGACGAAACCAGATATTTGTGTGAAATATTCCAACGCACAAATATCGCAATTTTATGGAATCGGTTTCATCCCTTGCTTCTACACAAATTGGGAAATAAAAATAGTTACAAAATGACGTATTCATAATGAACAATAGCACTAATCAAGCAAATATAAATTGGATACATATATAATATAACAAAGCCATAAAATAAATGAACTTTGCACTTGAGTAAAATATAATAATGGGGGTTAGCTTGTTTTTACATCGAGCATTGTTTAGTTTATGTAACAATATCTTTTTGTCTATGTAAGATTGCTTTTAAAAAGCTTGCATTGATTGAAAAAAATCCCCCTCCCTAAGACAAAACTGACCTTGCACACAGCGTCAGGACATGAGTATTTTCAGTTGTGTTTTCCCAGACCTCTGGGTACAGGGGTTGTTGGCTGACAATCGTGGGCGGCAGCTCATCCGATGAGACCACCTGAATGCGGACGTCAGCCGAAGACCACAACACAGGACTTCCTTTATCAGAGGCTCGAGCTCGCATCTCAAACAGACGACTATTTGCCTGGAAGGAACAAAAAACAAAAGGCTCACTACTCAATGAATAGTAAATTTGAGGTAAACGGTGTTTGCATTGCAGCTTTTATATGTATATGTATATATATATATATATGTGTGTATATATACATATATATAAATATATATATATATATATATATATATATATATATATATATATATATATATATATATATATACATATATACATATATATTTATATAGATATATATATATATATATATATATATATATATATATATATATATATATACATACATATATATATATATATATATATATATATATATATATATATATATATATATATATATATATAAATTATATATATATATATATATATATACAGTATATACACATACATATATATATATATATATATATATATATATATATATATATATATATATATATATATATATATATATAAAATCATATATATATATATATATATATATATATATATATGAATATATATATATATATATATGTATGTATAATTTTGCACATTTAAACGTTGTTTCCATATTCATATAAGCTATATATTATACTCCTCTTAATATTTGGATTCTCTCTACTTTAGGATCAGAGACCCAAGGAAAAATCAACTCAAAGATTATAGCTTCTGGTCGGCCGAGGAATCAAACTTGAGCCCAAGAAACTGAGGTTCCATTGACTTGGCTGAGTTGTTAAGTCAATTGAACCTCAGTTTCTTGGCCCTGGGTTCGATTCCCAGGCCGATCAGAAGCTATAATCTTTGAGTTGATTTCTCCTTGGGTCTCTGATCCCGAGTTACAGAGAGTCCAGATATTAGAAGTATAATATTTGTCATTACGAAAAGTATAACAGAGAGAAAGAATATCAAATGCAATGGCTTTATACTTTTCTTTTTCCAAAATACCAAATATATTTATTACCGAATTATTATAAATCCCTTATCAAAGCAACAACAAAAAATATTACAAAAAAATAAAATTGTACATTTGTGAAATTTTTATTTTTTGTTTTAAATTGTGATATTAATCAGAGAAAGGTTTGAAAACATATCCATTCTTCAGCTCATTAGAATGTAGATTCATTTGCCTAATACTAAATGGCAGAAGTAGAGACGAGATTCGTTTTATACGTTTTTATTCCAAACAGAACAATGGGCTCGCATAGGTTTCAAACTTTAAAATAGAATATGGATTTGTAGGCTACATATATGAAAAGACGAGGAATTCGTCCAAAATACATTATGGTTATTTACGGAATTTTGATTAAAATCTTGACGAATATTAAAAAAAAAAATAATTGAATACGATATGAAGAAGCTTTTATATCCAAGAGAGTTAAAGAATTCAAAAATAATTTTTATCAAATATTACAACCATTGTAAATGGAATAAGTAATCCCGACGAAACGTCACGTGATTCTGGAGTGCATAGTAGAAGCGTAAATATCAACTCTCCTTGCATTCCATTCACATTCAATATCCTCACTTTACTACCATTAAGATAATTCATTTCTAGTTAAAAACAAACAAAAAAGACCAATAATATAAAAGATATTCTAAGTAAAAAATATTACATTTTACAATGGTAAAACTATTGATAATTTGCTCTTACCATACTTTTCTGCAGAGGGTTGGTAAGAGTGATGATGCCAGTATCTGTGTTAATGGAGAAGTACTTCATGTCGTCAGGGCTGCCTTGCAAAGTGTAAGAAATCTCGGCGTTGCTGCCTGAGTCCATATCGGTGGCTGGAACCCTCAGCACGGGAGTGCCAGCAGCGTGGTCTGTACTTATCGTCTCTTCGTATATCTGTGCTTGGACAAGAGAAAACACACAATGCAGAGTTAGTGCTGTCATATCTGCTACAGGGCTTTTTCGTGCACTATTTCTGTTATCCTCCTTTTTAATTTTTGGTGGGTTCATAAGCTAGAGTTCTTCATATTAAACGAGCGTTTAGCTGCTTGTACTGTGTGTAGCTATAAACTAAAATATTAAAAACTGACGGTTGCAACACTTAACCCTTTTCCTAGATAGTATGGTACAAAAAAAAAAAAAAAAAGTCACTGCAAAATTCGTACTATAATTACTGAATCGTAGATGGATCATATAAGCAAGGAATCTCTCATATTGTTACCTAATTCACACTTGTATACAAAAGGGTCATCAATGGCACGTTAAATCCCATAATGCACACATATACACACACACACACTCACACACACACACACGGTCACTGCCACAATAACCATCATCGCCATCGTCTACCTTTTATACATACCCTCTCGTGTTTCATGCCATTTCTTTCTAGCATTTTTCCATTTTATCTTTCCAGCAATTTATAAATCTTCCCCACCCCCAATCATAAATATTTTGTATCCTTTTTACCAGCCTATAACCCTTCACTATTTATATATAGCCAAACCATTTTACACTATTCAAATCCATCCTTTTACCTTTGCTAAATGTTTTACTACCCCTACGAATGTCCAGACTTTCCTTCCTTCTGAATCTAATATCATTTTTATAATTTCATAAACAAATAATCACATCACCTTGTCCGTTTGCTTTCATTCACTTGTAAAATCCACATTTTACCGCCATGAAAGAAAGTTAGTTCAATAACTACATCATCTTTTCCCACTTCGGCTCCTTCCATTTTTGCACCTTGAATTTCCTATTCATTGGCTTTACTCATTTCTTATCCAATCATCGTCCATATTACTTACTCCAAAATCCTCTACAGTAATTCCAAACTTCATTTACACCTCCACATAGTTATACAAACACTTTTCACCCACTGGAAAATGTAGCAAGAACGACACCTGTCAATATCCCCTTTCCAGGTTGATTGCCCATAAATTTGTTTCTTTCTTAAATATATCTCTTCATGGATAGGGAGGGGAACTCTATTCCTTGATCGGGGTCGAGCTAATTCAGTACGAAACGTGAACGCTACATATATATATATATATATATATATATATATATATATATATATATATATATATATATATATATAGATAGATAGATAGATAGATAGATATATATAGATATATATATATATGTATATATATATATATATATATATATATATATATATATATATATATATATATATATATATATATATATAAATAAATTTCTACCTCATACTTGGGATCGAACGCTAGCCCCTTCTAATGAAAGGCCAGGTCGAAACCAACGATGCCACAAGAGGCCATAATAGATATCGGAACCTGACGCTACCCAGCTGTCCGAGGATTTACCTGGCGAGACATCAGTCTCTTGCCAGCGAGTTTTACCCGATATCCCGGCCCACCACGTGACACAATTGGTAGTAATTCATTCAAATTACCCCTAATGAGTCAATATGGATAAATATCAACACAACATCGTGTTCAAATAGAAATAAATTTCTACCTCATACTTGGGATTGAATGCTAGCCCCTTCTAATGAAAGGCCAGGTCGAAACCAACCATGACACGAGAGGCCATAAAAGATATCGGAACCTGACGCTACCCAGCTGTCCGAGGATTTACCTGGCGAGACATCAGTCTCTTACCAGCGAGTTTTACCCGATATCCCGGCCAACCACGTGCCACAATTGGTAATAATTCATTCAAATTACCCCTATTGAGTCAATATGGATAAATATCAACACAACATCGTGTACAAATAGAAATAAATTTCTACCTCATACTTGGGATCGAACGCTAGCCCCTTCTAATGAAAGGCCAGGTCGAAACCAACCATGCCACGAGAGGCCATAAAAGATATCGGAACCTGACGCTACCCAGCTGTCCGAGGATTTACCTGGCGAGACATCAGTCTCTTACAGGCGAGTTTTACCCGATATCCCGGCCCACCACGTGACACAATTGGTAGTAATTCATTCAAATTACCCCTAATGAGTCAATATGGATATATATCAACACAACATCGTGTTCAAATAGAAATAAATTTCTACCTCATACTTGGGATTGAACGCTAGCCCCTTCTAATGAAAGGCCATGTCGAAACCAACCATGACACGAGAGGCCATAAAAGATATCGTAACCTGACGCTACTCAGCTGTCCGAGGATTTACCTGGCGAGACATCAGTCTCTTACCAGCGAGTTTTACCCGATATCCCGGCCCACCACGTGACACAATTGGTAGTAATTCATTCAAATTACCCCTAATGAGTCAATATGGATAAATATCAACATAACATCGTGTTCAAATAGAAATATATTTCTACCCCATACTTGGGATCGAACGCTAGCCCCTTCTAATGAAAGGCCAGGTCGAAACCAACCATGCCACGAGAGGCCATAAAAGATATCGGAACCTGACGCTACCCAGCTGTCCGAGGATTTACCTGGCGAGACATCAGTCTCTTACCAGCGAGTTTTACCCGATATCCCGGCCCACAACGTGCCACAATTGGTAGTAATTCATTCAAATTACCCCTAATGAGTCAATACAGCGTTCGTCCCCAGCTTACGTTTTTTTCACATTACAGTGTGGAATACGATGTTTTATCGTCCCCTCGTTACGACATTTTTCCCCACCTTACGGCATTGAATTCCAAAACTCAAACTTGGCGGTTTTTACGTGTATGACTGTGCGAGTCACTAGCCTACCACCACGCTCATACATCACTGCATACGTCACTAAGAAGCTGGTCTGCTATTGGTCGGCGTCATGGCGTCATTAAGATGGCAATACGCTATTGGCTGAAATCCCTCCCACAATGCCTGAGAGAGATGCTGCCTCTCTCTCTCTTTTTTATACGCACGCTCAGTTCAGAATCTCGTGTGCGTTTTGTAAAGACTTGATCTCGTGTGATTGCTTGTGATATCATATTTTTTGTGCATTTTAGTGCTTAATTATAAATCTAATTCGTTAGCCATGGGTCCCAAGATTGCTAGTGATGTTAAAGGGAGAAGTAAAAAGATGATTACAATAGAAACGAAGCTGGAGATAATAATGAAATATGAAGAAGGCATGCCCATCGTTACCCTCGCTAGTATGTATGGCCGTAACCAGTCTACAATTGGTACAATTATCAAGAACAAGGAAGTCATTAAAGCAAGTAAGTCTTCTAAAGGCATGACTGTCCTTGCCAGTGGAAGGACCTCAATAAACAACGAGATGGAAAGTCTCCTTCTTCTATGGATTAAAGAGAAGGAAATCGCAATCAGTAATTTCGAACAAGGCGACCGCCATCTTTGCCGATCTCGTGGAAGCCCAGAGAGACAGATGAGACGAAGGAATGTCGCAGCAAGCCCCCAAAGAGTTCAAGGCTTCTCATGGGTAGTTTGATCGCTTTAGGAAGAGGACTGGTATTCATTCAGTTGTCAGGCATGGAGAGGCGGCCAGTTCTGACAAGAAAGCAGCAGAAGAATTCCTCAAGAAGTTTGAGAAAGTAATTTCCAGAGAAGGCTACATTCCTCAGCAAGTGTTTAACTGTGATGAAATTGGCCTTTTCTGAAAGAAAATGCCCCGCCGTACATATATCCCACCTGAAAAAAAAGAAACTTCCTTGCCATAAACCGATGAAGGACAGACTTACGCTCGCATTTTGTGCAAATACCAGTGGGGGCTTGAAAATTAAGCCCCTACTGGTATACCACTCAAAGAATCCTCGTGCCATCAAGGCACAAAATATCACGAAGGAGAGGCTCTCGGTATTTTGGAAGTCTAACGCCAAGGCCTGGGTCACGAGGACCATATTTATTGAGTGGATAAACGTCTGCTTCGGTCCTGCTGTCAAGAACTTTTTAGAAGAGAACAATCTTCCTCTCAAATGTCTCCTGGTACTGGACAATGCCCCGGCTCACCCTCCTGGCCTCGAGTACATCATTCTTCTTGACTTCTCCTTCATCAAGCTTCTCTATCTGCCATCAAGCACCACCCCTCTCCTCCAGCCTATGGACCAGCAAGTGATTGCTAACTTTAAGAAGCTTTACACGAAGCATCTGTTCAAAAGATGCTTCGAAGTGACCGAAAGCACTCAACTCACCCTCCGTGAATTTTGGAAGGGGCATTTTGACACCGTTCAATGCCTGAAGATGATCGACAAAGCTTGGAATGAGGTTTAACGGCGCACCTTGAACTCCTCATGGAAGAAACTGGCCAGCTGTTGTAGCAGAACGAGACTTCGAAGGTTTCGATCCCTCAACCGAGGACGAGGCCGTTGATGATCCTGCCCCTGAGGGTGATGTTGAGGAAATAATTTCAATTAGGAGGTCCATGGGGCTTGTTGTCGATGAGGCTGACGTCCATACCCTCATCGAGGAGCACAAGGAGGAGCTTACGACTGAAGACTTGAAGGAGTTGGAGGCAATGCAGTTGACCATCATTCAAGAAGAGCACAGCTCTAGTGGTGGCAAGGACGGGGGGGGGGGAGACTGAAGAAACGACATCGGCAGAAATAAGGGAAGCTCTTGATTGGTATGAAAACCTTAGGAGTTCCATTGAAAAAAAAAAAAACACCCAGAAAAACTTCACACAAGTCGTTTTATGGAGAGTGTTAATGACAAGTGTATGAGTCATTTTAGAAATATGTTGAGGAATCGTCAGAAACAGGCTTCTTTGAATAGATATTTCTCCAAAGGAGATGTATCAGAAAGCAAAGATGATAATAGTGATTCTATTAAAAAAGCTAAAAAAGAGTAATTTTTTAAGTTCTAAAAAAAAGTCATAAAAAAAAAAATTCAAAAGACAAAAATAATAAAAAAAAGCATTTTTAATTTTCAGTGTTTAATAGTAAGAATAAATTTATTATTAAGTGTACATAACATAATTAGCATTGATACGTTTTTATATCTGCCGTCTCCTCCCCCCTCTGCCTCCACCCACTACCAGCTCAAGTCAGGTCACTCCAAAGGTAAATAAAATTTATTTTTTCCTTTACAGTACTGTACAGTATATAATTTTTATTTATCTTGTAATGTTATTTAATTATATACTGTACAGTACATGTATATTATATATAAGTATACTGTAGTACAGTGCTTACTAAACTATTTTGTTACATACTAATTTTCAATGTTTTTTACGTGGGGTTTTGCACGCATTAGCTATTCTATTGCCCGCCATACGACATTTTCACCATACGATACCAACTCCGGAACGGATTAATGTCGTATGGTGAGGGCCTACTGTATATATATACACATACACATGTGTAATAAATAAGTAAATAAATATATATATATATATATATATATATATATATATATATATATATATATATATATATATATATATATGTGTGTGTATATATATGTATATATATACATACATGCCTACATATATATATACCTATACATATATAATATATATATATATGTATATATATATATATATATATATATATATATATATATATATATATATATATACATGGGCGTAGGAGTAGGGGCTGGGGATTAACCCACGAATATTTTTGTCGGAAATTTACTCGTTCATCTTTTAAGTCAGTAAAGATGAAAATATGTTAAATTTCATAAATTCAATAACTCAAAAAAGATTTGAAGATGCTGAATAGCATATACTTCGCAAATCATTAAAATTATCTTTGAGCAACAATTCCTCGACATACAGTACATTTCCATGTTAGAGTAAGATATTGTTCTTCTCATATATATATATATATATATATATATATATATATATATATATATATTACGTTATATATATATATATATATATATATATATATATATATATATATATATATATATATATATATATATTATATATATATACTGTATATATACATATATAGACATATATACACATGTATAAATATATATACATATATATATATATATATATATATATATATATATATATATATATGTGTATGTATATATATATATATATATATATATATATATATATATATATTTATATATATGTATATATATATATATATATATATATATATATATATATATATTATTACTAGCTAAACCACAACCCTAGGTGGGAAAGCAAGATGCTATAAGCCCAAGGGCTCCAACAAGGAAAAATAGCCCAATGAGGATAGGAAATATGGAAATAAACAAGAGTTATAAGTAGTCATGAAAATTAAAATATATTTTAAAAACATCAACAACATTAAAACAGGTATTCTATATATAAACTATAATAGGACTTATGTAAGCCTGTTCAACATAAAAACATTTGCTGCGATTTTGAACTTTAGACATTCTACTGATTCAGCTACCCGATTAGGAAGACCATTCCACAACTTGGTTACAGCTGGAATAAAACTTCTAGAGTACTGTGTAGTATTGAGCCTCAGGATGGAGAAGGTCTGACTATTAGAATTAACTGCATACTTAGTATTACAAACAGGATGGAACTCTCCAGGAAGATCTGCATGTAAAGGATGGTCAGAATTATACAAAATCCTATGTATCATGCATAATGAACTAATTGAACGACAATGTCAGAGAATAATATCTAGATCAGGAATAAGAAATTTAATAGACCAAAGTTCCTGTCCAACAAATTAAGATGAGAATCAGCAGCTGAAGACGAGACAGGAGAACAAAACTCGAAACTCTCCCTGTCTTACTCCTTTCTCGATCGAAATTTCCTATCTTTATTTAGCTTTAGGATATTTGTATTGTTTTCAAGTTCTAACATAAGATTCATATATTCCTTTTCTTTGAAGGGCTTTAATTACTGCTGAAGTTTTAACAGAATTAAAAGCTTTCTCATAGTCTGTAAATGCCACACATAATTGTTTGTCATATATTCTTTGTTGATTTTTTCAATGGGTGCCTGCTCTCTTGAAATTGGTCCATACATAAAACCACACATGAGCATAGAGACAACATTTGGTGCGTTGCTTCACAGTTTTATGGAGGGAACTTAAGCCATTGAATAAAGAATGAATCAGTATAAATAAAAGGGATAAAATAGAGGCAAATAAATCCAACTGTCTTTCTATTTGGCCTAATATGATAGTTGTAGTATATTTCGAGGAGTAAACTTATTGAGCGGTAATTTATCAGGTCTCTTGTCTCCATTTTCGTGAACTAATATAATGGTACTTTTTCCAAGATGTTGGTATAGAGCATTCTTGCAGGCATTTTGTGTAAAGTTCAGCTAGTGTTACTACAATGGAATCTCCTTCTATTATCAAATCAATTGTTAGGCTGCTTTGCCTCTTTTAATGTCTTTTAATGCTTTCTTTACTTCGCTTACTGTTTGTTACATTTGATATCGGCTCAGGAGTTTCATTGTTTCAATTGGTAATTTTATTTCTTGTATAGCTATTGTATAGAAATCCTTTAAAATTTTCATCACTCTATCCGTACTATTGATCACTTTTTCCTTTTCAGACTTTAAATCAAACATCTGTTGGCACCCGGTTCCAAGTCTAGTTTTCATCAATTTTATGTTTTCCCCTCTCCAGTGCTATATATATATATATATATATATATATATATATATATATATATATATATATATATATATATATATATATATATTTATATATATATATATATATATATATATATATATATATATATATATATATATATATATATATTTATATATATATATATATATATATATATATATATATATATATATATATATATATATATATATACAGTATACATATATATACATATATATGTATGTATATATGTATGTATGTATGTATGTATGTATTTATATATAGCTGCAAGCATGATGAGAGCAAAAGACAGAATCAGCAGCTTTCCCTACATCACTAATAGATGTTTCCCTCTGTAAGACATAATACCTGAAAATGGGAACCCATCTTACACACTCTCTCTCTCTCTCTCTCTCTCTCTCTCTCTCTCTCTCTCTCTCTCTCTCTCTCTCTCTCTCTCTCTCTCTCTCGCTAAACATTCGACGATGAAGACGATAAACCCGTCTTCCCCAGGCCTATCTGACACACCAATTCCATCCCAGTGGTCACCGCCAAGAGATGGATTAGCTTTGTGATATCACAATTTAACTCTCACTCCCCTATAAACTAATATTGCAATGCTACGGACTGTTCAAAGAACAAGTGGCTATGCTGGTACAAGACCAGCTTAATCTAAAACAGAAACTGCCTTTGTAATACATCGTACGCTGTCAATGAGTAGAGTCTGAACAAATGAATGTTGGACAATCATAAAGCAATTATAAAGATTGAATTAGAAACAAGCTGCAGTTAAAAGGCATTTCCCTTTGATAACATTGCATTAAGAGAGGGTCTCCTCTGTAATTATTATTGTTTTATTATTACTGCCAATATATTTTTCCCATTGACTGCTCGTTTTCCTGATTACAGAAAAATAAAATGTGTAGAAATTTTAGACCATTTTACAAAAGGGGGGCCAAGAGATAAACTGCATATTGTTATGTTTTTAGATATATGTGGATCTTGATTACATACATTTCTATAACTGTTAGGTGTGGACAACTAGGCCTTCTAATACTATTAATGTTATATTATTTCTTATACGGCCCGCAAATAGTTCCTAGAAAAGACCCAAAAGTTCAATGCAGGTCATACAGCCATTTTTTTTTCATTCTGATATATTTCATTATCTCTAATATGTAGTAATAATAACAAAAGAAAATTCACATGTCAAGCTATTATTGAGAATCGAACGTAGAGTGCTGTCAAACAATTTCAAATTAGTTTCCAGCCCATTAAAGAATCAACAAACGAATTGAATAAAACTGCATAAAAACAGGCACTTAAAATAAATCGAATTTACGTACAAACAAAAGAGAAAAATTTTCTGATGTTTGTTTTCATGCAAGGAAACTCGAACCCAATCCAGAAGAAGGCCTTGATACAAAGGCTATGATCAACAAAAGGCATAAGAACAACGCGCTTAAACGTGACACTTTCCATGACCCAGCTTACATGACGTGCAATACATTCCATAAATAAACCAGACGCCATTGAAAAAGGATTTTAGCGTTCATAAATATTTACATTTAACAATAATTTTTGTAGAAGTATTCGTAATAGACTGCTATACATTTAGCTACTATCATTGAAATGAATGAGTTTAGTGAAGTATTAAGTACCATTACTAGACTCTCGTGAGGATCGTAGAGGGATTTATTTTCTTAAGTAATATGCAAAGACTGGAGCTAGATAGAGTCTCAGAAGATGGAAAACCAAGTAGGGTTAGACCAAAGAATCAGATGAAAAGTAGAAGGCAGAGAGCAATGTAGCTGTCGCCTAAAGAACGTAGGATTTGCCTAGATAATAGAGAGAGAAAAGGAAAGGTTGGAAGGTGATACAAATATAAGTTGAAAAAGGTTATTCAAGAGAAAGTGAATGAAATGGAATAAATAAACAAAGACAAACGCCTTCAATATAAATGCTCAAAGCCTGTAATTGTTCGCATACATAAATGTAAGCACATAAATAAGTAAGATCCATAATTTCTCTCTCTCTCTCTCTCTCTCTCTCTCTCTCTCTCTCTCTCAATCATAAACTCTAGTGAAACACACATGAAGGCGTAAACACACACATACATACATACATACATATATATATATATATATATATATATATATATATATATATATATATATATATATATATATATATACATATATATATATATATATATATATATATATATATATATATATATATATATATATATATATATATATATATATATATGAACGTAGACACTTCAAAGGAGAAATTCGCATTGTGCAATACCTGTTGATCGAATACCGGTGGGTTATCGTTAATGTCCTCGACGATGACCTTGAAGGAACAGGAATCCTGGTGCGCCCCAGAACTACCGTCACTGGCCACCACCGTCAGGTAAAACTCCTTGTCCTCCTTGTCTCGGTCAAGGCGCTGAAAGTGGAAAGCAAGACATATTGGTGTTCATTTATGTTGCTGCTTAAAGGAATAATCAATCATTTGAATACTGTCTGCGCGTACATCGAAGGTCCCACGAGCTTCTTTTGTTAGAATAGGCTTTCATCACCTATGGAAACTATTTCCTTGACTTTATTTTGATAATAGGGTTTCCCTTCGCTAAATTTCCTGTATATTTTATTATCATTTTTACCTAATGTTTATTTTTAAAGCTCTTACATAGATTGATATAGTTGTGTTTCAATTAGAAATGACTGTGAAGAAAAAAAGAAAAAGGAACGAGGTTAAAATTATGCGGACAAGCAAAAAACTCTTTATCTGATAGAGGTCGAGGATCCCCAATTATAGATTCCTAGATGGAAGAAACAAAATATTTATATATTATCTACTCACTTTGGTCGTAGATATTTGTCCATGTTGATTGGAAGACTGAATGGTGAACCTTCCAAAGTCATTCAAGAGGTCATAGGATACGACGTGGCTGCGGCCTCGGTCTTCGTCTGTCGCCAGCACCTTCGAGGGAAATAACTGTTATTTGAATTCCTTCACGGAAAGCGCTGACAACCGAATCGATTGCTCAAGCATTTTTGGGGAGACAACGTCGTCCCTTAACTTTGACATATGAAAGACATGCTTCAATTGCCTCAAATTCTTTTCCCATTCACTTATAAATTTTCATCTTCTCTCTCTCTCTCTCTCTCTCTCTCTCTCTCTCTCTCTCTCTCTCTCTCTCTCTCCTCTCTCTCTCTCTCTCTCGGATACGCAGGAGATACTATACTGTTCACATCCACCCCATTTGTATAAAGCTCTGTCCTTTACATATTGCATTCACTTCACACTACTAAATAAATGCTCTCTCTCTCTCTCTCTCTCTCTCTCTCTCTCTCTCTCTCTCTCTCTCTCTCTCTCTCTCTCTCTCTCTCTCTCTCTCTCAGTCACGGTGGACCCATCACTCACCATGAGCACAGGAGTTCCCTCCGTCATATTCTCCTTGACGTGAATGCCGTCATAATCGGCGCATTCATGGAAGATGGGCTTGTGGCTACTCTCATCTGCAACGAAATGTGTCGGCATCATTTATAGGGACTCTCCATCATAGAATAGCTTACTTCAACCTTAATTAACTGAATAAGTTTTACAATTATCTTTTACTCCATCTTGCATTGATACTTCTGTTATTTCATGATATTAAGGAGTCTGTTAAAAGTGATGGACAGAACAGGCTTATCTGTATGACTGTATAAAGAATTTCAGTATACTATTCATGTTCTATAATACCTTTCCTATTACTTTACAATTACTTATTCATTTTGTTAATTTTCATCGGTAAACTTTATGCCATAAGAATAATTGTCAGAATAAAATCCTTACCTTCGGGTTTCTGCACAAGGAGTGCTGTGAAAAATAACAACAATAGCAGGGGGAAATAATCATTAATATTTTAATTAATTAAAAATTCCATTTAAAACTACAGCGGCTACGATTTATTTTCATTATTATTATAGTGACCATCATCACAAAGGCCCTCTCATATTATCACCACTATCAATATTCTAGTTGTTAACATCGATAAAAGCATTGCCATCGGTAATGTTATATCAGTAAATTATTTATAGGATACTGAAAGTAAGTAGATAATTTCTCATAAAAGTCCCTATGAAGGTAAAATACAAAAGGCTTAATTACTCACCATAGGACGGATTGGTAGCTAGAGAGAGAGAGAGAGAGAGAGAGAGAGAGAGAGAGAAGAGAGAGAGAGAGAGAGAGAGAGAGATTAAAATGGTTTTTAACGAAATCATATCAACAGATAATCCATATTCAAAATACAATGTCGAACATTGTTGCCAGAGCTCAACTTGTACTGCATATATAAGATGGAAATCTATATAATACTTGCAATTGAGATTTTACAGTATTCAATGAAAAGTTGACTCACACCCTAATTCAGTTTAGCGCAAAAAAAAAAAAATATATATATATATATATATATATATATATATATATATATATATATATATATATATATATACTGTATATATATATATAAATATATATATATATACCATATATATACATATATATATATATATATATATATATATATATATATATATATATATATATATATAAATATATGTATATATATATGTACATATATATATATATATATATATATATATATATATATATATATATATATATACATATATATACATACATATATATATATATATATATATATATATATATATATATATATATATATATATATATATATTGATTATCAATATTTCCAGGAATAAAAATGAATTCCAAATCGTATGTAATCTGCTTTTTCATGACAGATGGGGAGATTGAGATGGGACTCTGCTTACCAATGAGATAGACGGTTACCGGCGTTATTGTGACATGGCCGGCAAAGTCAACAGCTCCCACTCGGAAATCGTAGGTCCTTTTATGGAGAGTATTCAGGATCCGTCCAATTCTGATGATGCCCCTTTCTCCATCAATGGTGAACTGAATGGTGGAAAGGACAAAAACGAATCAATTTATTCTTTTGATGTCATTCGGTGATTATTATACGGTATTATATATATACGTGTGTATATGTGTGTACATATGTATATATACACGTACATATAAGTGTGTATACACATATATATATATATATATATATATATATATATATATATATATATATATATATATACACGAAGGTAATTAAGAGCTTTGTATTAATGTTAACTTTAAGTAGAGTAGAGAGACGATCTAAGAGGGGCATTAGGCTCCCCTGTTTAGTAAGGACACGGTGGTTAATGTGGGGTTAGATGGAAATGCCTTTGACTCTAAATTTCCTTAAAAATCAGGCACACCCCTGATCCCAGTCGCCATAGAAAATACGGTTGTAAAGTAGAAGCGGCAATGCTAATTATGTGCAGTTTATAAACTATAAACTGTACATATATATATATATATATATATATATATATATATATATATATATATATATATATATATGCATATATGCATATACATGCATATATATATATATATATATATATATATATATATATATATGTGTGTGTGTGTGTGTGTGTGTATATATGTGTGTATAAATATATATATATGTATGTGTATATATGTATATATATAGATATATATATATATATATATATGTATATATTATATAAATATATATACATATATATATGTATATATGTATATACAGTATAAATATATATATATATATATATATATATATATATATATATATATATATATATATATATATATATATATATATACAGAGAGAGAGAGAGAGAGAGAGAGAGAGAGAGAGAGAGAGAGAGAGAGAGAGAGAGAGAGATTTTATATATATATATATATATATATATATATATATATGTGTGTGTGTGTGTGTGTGTGTGTATGTATAAATATATATCATCATCTCCTCCTACGCCTACGACGCAAATGGCCTCGGTCAGTAGTCTTTATCTTGAGCTTTTAATTCAATACTTTTCCATTCATCAACTCCTACTTCACGCTTCATAGTTTTCAGCCATATAGGCCTGGGTTTTACAGCTCTTCTAGTGTCTTGTGGAGCCAGCTAAACGATTGGTGAACTAATGTCTCTTGTGGAGTGTGAAGAGCGTGCCCAAACCATCTCCATCTACCGCTCATCATGATCTCATCCACATCCACTTATGGTTTTTCTTCTAAACCTATCTTTCTATTTAACTCCCAATATTTTTCTGAGAGCATTGTTCTCAAATATACAAAATCTGTTAGATATTGTTTCATTGTCATACCAAGACATATGTCCATACAGTAAAACCGATCTCACTAAACTGATATATATTATGATTTTTATATTAATTTCAGGAGATTTTATTTCCAAATTTCATATAATCTAGCCATCGTTGGATTTGATTTTTTTGATTTTCCATTAAACTCCAATTCTAAAGACCCAGTATTAGAGATCACAGTTCCCCTCCAATGATGTTTCATTTTCCATTGCATATTCCGTTCTCATCGTCTTTGTCTTTCCTCTATTTATCTAGAGCCCAACCTCGTGTGATATTTCATACATTCTGGAATATCTAGGTTCACTTTTTCTTCTTTCGAAATCTACTGACTCTTCTATGTGTACTTTATCAGATGAATCACATGATAGTGTATATATACATTCTTTATTGGCTGCAGTTTCTTTCCAGGATTTTGCCAACACTTCTGTAAGTTTTTTTTTTTTTTTCTAACTAGTCTATAACTTGACATGTTGTCTGGATCTGTTCGAGTAATGATAAGAAGACATTCATCAACTCTTAGAAATGGCTCTTTTTTCTTTGTAACATAATAGGTGTGCCTTTTCAATAAACCCAAAAGGCTTTTGCAAAATCTAGATAGATCACATCTGTGTCTTTTGCTGGAGAGAGAGAGAGAGAGAGAGAGAGAGAGAGAGAGAGAGAGAGAGAGAGAGAGAGAGAGAGAGACGCGTTAATAATACTCACAATTAATTGGATCGTCAGCGTGTATTCCTGGATGGTCTCAAAATCCAAATTCCTTGAGGCGACAAAAACCGTCACACCTGTGCTATCGTGACACTCCTCCGAATGCTCCTGTCGTCTGTGGACACCAGTGAGATATAGCTATTAGAGTAATGTGAGAATCACTTTATTATTCTTCACCATAAGCATGCCAGGGTCCTTTGCGAATGAAGTCAGTGGAATGCAAACCTTGTTATTTGTTATCATATTCAATTACCAGTTTTCTTTCACATTTGGAAATCCTTCCAAATGTTCATTACTGTCATTGAAATAATCTCAAGACTTCATTACCATTCATTTAGGAAATAAGCGGACCCTAATTTTCATAAATTGAAATTTCGGTAAATTGCTATGATGTTTATAAAAATTCTAGGACTGCACGGTTGCAGATAGTTACCAGACTTAATCACAGATAGAATATTGATTTTATTGCCTGTAGATCATTAGATAAAAACTCCATTACTACTATGTTGGTTAAAAATCTTTCAAAAATAGTACAAATAGAAGAATTAAAGACCCGCACATACAAATTCAAATGTATTGACAGTGTGTTCCCTTAACGGGCAGAACTAAATTCATCACCTAACAAAATAAAAGAATAAATTATTAATTATACAAAAAACGACGAATTTTTCTCCATTACGAATGTATGAGATTCTGAGCTTTTTTATTCTACGGATCGATAGGAAACTTAGAAAAATACAATCCAAATTGCATCTATATATCATGTGTCACTAAACATTAATATTCAAGAAAAAGTGGGCAAAGAAGGAAATATATTACTGAACGAAGTGCTAAATAATTTATTCTTCCATTAAAGAGTTACCTCAATAAGTCATAAAGGATAAAGTTCATCTTCTCTGGATTATCATATCAAAGTTGAGGAATAATTTTTCATGACTTTCTTGAAGCATCCAAAATATAGTGCAGTTTGATATTGAACTAAATATTACAATCGATAAATAATTCAACCACCAAATTTCTTCTGGTCTTGAGAGAGAGAGAGAGAGAGAGAGAGAGAGAGAGAGAGAGAGAGAGAGAGAGAGAGAGAGAGAGAGAGAGGGGGGGTTACCCTTTCCGAGTTTAAAAATATAAAATAGCTAGAGAAATCTTCAAAATCTGAACAATGTTAACGTGTCCCCTTTGTATTTCTATAATGGTGAAAATTTTGACATTTTTTTTTTCTATTCTACTCAAGAATAAATAGGTATGTATTTATACATTGTGCTTTTAATAAACAAAGAGCATGTTATGCATTGTGCGTTATTACTCACCTGATGGCAAATGTCCCATCGGAATTAGTATCTGGCGTGTTGCCGTTCAGTAGGGTGAAGTAAACGAGCGAGCTGTCTGCCAGATTAGACCTAAAAGGAAAAATAAAGGAATCTTGGGACAAGGAACTTTGAAGATTAATGATCGTGAAGAACGATTTCGTATTCAGATGATTCTTAATAAAATCAAAGGAAGCCGTTGTCAATGAAGGCATGAAATTTGAGAATTATGTAAATGAAATTATAATTTAGAAAAAAAAAATCAAAGTTCTGATAAGTACACATACGGTAGATAATTCTTCAGAATTCTCAGGTGATATGTAACTTGAAACATTCTTCATGTACCGAATGATTCTTAACTTAGCTAGGGATTGGAGAATTGTGTAAAGTAACTGTAAATCTAAAACATCAAACGCTAAGATTTTTGGTATGAGAGTAAACCGTGAATTCCATATTATGTCTGCCCTATGAAGAATTATGATAACAAAATAAAGAAAAATACAGCTAGGAAGATGAAAATGAACATAGATTAGGTGCACAAAAAAGCCAAGCCACTCAATTAATATTCTACTATACTCTTTTCCCATTTGCTAATAATCTGATTGCCTTACTACTCATTTTCCATTTGACAGTAACTTTTACATTTTTACATCATTCACACCCACCACTCTATATAATTCGTATTCCACAAATCTTCAAACTTTTCACTAAATCGTCACTCATGGGCCTTCTCCTCAAAGTACGTTTTCGGTTTTCTTATTATATTCTAAAATTTGTGCGTGTATTATTTGTTCCATGTACTTACATGTATTTGATTTCTCTAAAGTAACTGTTTCAATCCATAACTACTTGTAAAATTCATCCCACTTTTTTAACGTACTTAATCCCTGACTAAGGATTCATGCTCTTGAATACCCTGCCAAAATGAGCTCTTTTGTCCTCCCCTGCAATTTAAAGTCCCATTATTTCCCTATAAAACTTTACATTTTACTTTACTTCCATTGAGTGTTTCGTATTAAAAGCTCCATGCGGAATCAGAGACCCCATACCTGCTTTTTATATTGTAAACATAAATTCCTTCCATTTCAGCACCTTCAACCCTTTCTTAATACTTTTTCCCTTTATTTTAATCTCACTTGTTTTTCACCAATTCGCTAGTCTAACCTTCGTTTACAACTCAATTTGGAATATTTAGCTCCAAATAGAACTACATTATTTACCTTTTCTTTTGTTTCAGGAAAAAATAATGCTTAGATTTAACCCTAGTAACGATCCATCTCACCATTATATCTATCCTTTTCCTGTTCCATCAACTCTGATTACCACATAATCTAGTTTCCCTCACTTGTATCTGCTTTCCTAAGCACGCCATGTACACATAGCAAATCTTAA
>NC_090730.1:124670594-124682631 GCF_036898095.1 Palaemon carinicauda
TAAAAAAAACCTGAAAAAACATGTCTTGTTTCTCCTCTGTAACATTGCCTGTTTTTTTAACATGAAATTCTTGTTGCCTTGAACTTTTGTATACAAAGGAGAGTGTTCTATAATAAATTCACTCAGTTGTTTTCAACTTCATCCTCTTCACTAACAAGCTAGTGAAAGGATCACCTTTAACTAGCGAGTAACTGAAATTCTCACTGCATTTCCCTTAGAGTTTTTCAGTGTTTGCTATTTTACAAACTTAACTGAGTTTTGATTTTTCTTTTTCTTTATTTTTCTTTATTGAGACGACACCTGCAGCATACATTGTTCGACAGCTGAGGACCACCATCGTGTTCTGAAATGGCAGAAAGGGGTTCATCCCCTATCCCCACCTCCTCCCATCGAACAGGAGTGGAGAAGGGCAGGATAAAAAAACCAAGATGCCTTACTTTGAGGAGCCATACAAAGCTCCCCCAGTCTCCTGCAACAGAACCAGTCCCTGGAACTTCAAAGGCCCACCCAGTGCAGACCCCAGATCACCCATCAGCGACCCAAGAAGACGTTGAGAATGAAAATAACCCTTCTCAAGAACCACCTTCGCAAATAGCAACAACTGGAGACTCCAAGTTTAGGCTGACTCCAGGACCCAGCATAACATCCTATGCTGCCATAGTAGCCATGGAGGCTAGCAATCCTCACTTCAACATGACCATACGTCCCAATCGCAGGGGACAACTGGTCATAACAGCTAAAGATGAGCCAACAAAGACCTATCTTGAGCAACAAGAAAACGTGCTAAAACTGGACATCAACGAAAGGCCCACCACCATTATCATTGTCTATGACCTCGACCTTCCACTAGAACCTGTGCTCCAACATCCCTCCATCATCACTGTCAAGAGATGTGAAGGGAAAGCCAGAGGTAGATCCCACAAATTGGAGGCCATCCACAAGGGATCTCGCCCTCCTCACCTATCCTTCGGCCTTTGGGGCACATTCCGCACCGAAGAGTACATCAAGGAACCACTTCGATGCTTCCGGTGTCAGAAGTTTGGCCACCACAAATCCCGCTGTACAGGTCCAGAGATCTGTGGGGTTTGCAGCAGCAGACAACACCCCACCGCCCACTGTATTGCCAGGCATAAAGCAGGGCACAAAACCATCGCCCGCTGCCCTAACTGTGGAGGATCCCATCATGCTTGGCATGATAGATGCCCCCACAGACTTCAGAGAATTGCAGACTGCCAAGGAGCAGACCGCCACTACAACCTCCATCCACGTCAACAGCGTCGAACTCAGCCACCTCCAACTAAACAAATCCCTCCACCATCCAACCACACCTCCCAACAAAATCCTAACCCTACCAGACATGCCATTCCTGAACTTTCCTCTCCACCAACCCCCCCTCCAGCACCTAAACCTCAACGTCCTCCCAAACCTCCTCCCAAAGCAAAAAGATTCCCAACCCATACTCCTCGCACTCCCTCACCTTTAAAACTTACCTCTCCAACCAATTCTCCCAATGTCACCCAGCCAAAACAACCAGAACCCAACCCATCCTCCTCTGCACCGATCACTCACACACCCAACATTTCCCACTCCTTAAGAGAATTTCCTAACCTACCTTCCACCGTCACAAGCAAATCTAGCGCCTCACGCCCCTCCAAACATCCTTTAAACATTGACAGCAGTGAGTACGACCTTTCTGTTTGTCCCATAGATGCTCTGCTAGCAGCCATCAGCAACATCCTTCGCAACTTCTTGCGATCCCGCAAAATCAAATTTACACAGGAGTCTCTGGATGACTTCGTGTTTGACAACGCCGCCAAGGAACTAAGAGCTCAATTCCCTTCATAGTTCCTCCTGCAAATGGACCTAATACAACCACTTGCAACAACCAAAACACCCAAGTAAAACTGCTCCAATGGAATATTTGTGGACTTCGAAACAACCTTGCATTTCTCCAGTCTCAAACCTCAGTGCAAAACCCTGACATCATCATACTGCAAGAAACTCTGCTTAATGAGAGCATACCATTCACGTTCTCATGATACAAAGTATACACAACGTATCAATCACCAACGACAAGAGGACTGACTACTCTCATCAAAAGCAGCATCCCCTCCAAACTACTACCAAGCATAGACTGTGGGACAGAGGCAGAGACTCTTAGTGTCCAGATATCTCTCCTAGCCACGACGCTAACAGTCCACAACATATACAAGTCCCCAGCAAAAAATATTGATGCCGAAGCACTCTTTGCAGCAGCCTCCAACGATGACTCAATTATTGCAGGCGACTTTAACGCCCATCATCAGTTCCTGAACTCAATATCAGAAACAAATCAAACTGGCAGACACTTGCATGCCCTACTGCAGGAATATCCTGATGTAGCACTGCTCAACAACGTCACAGAAGCCACCCATCTAAAAGGAGGTCGCCTAGATCTCACCTTCTTATCCAGTGCCATACAAAGAGGAGCCAAATGGCAACCACATCCTGTACTAATCAGTGATAACTTTGCCATTGAAGTAACACTCGAATTGCAGAAATACCCACCTCCTCCTCCGCCCCCAAAAAGGTGGAACCCAGAGTTTGCTAACTGGGAAAAATTCGAAACAGCCATGACAGAGTGGGCTCTGGAATATATCAAACACCCGCACAATGATATCTCCACCCTATCAACTGACTTCAGCAAACAACTAGAGATAGCAGCCAGTGTATCCATGCCACAAAAAAAGAACTCTGAGAAGAAACATGCTGATGCCTGGTACTATAACAGCCGCATCAAAGAAATGAATGCCAGAATAAACAGGACCAGGAAACTTCTCAGAAGACACAGAACTGATGAGCTACATAATACTTGTAGAGATCATCAAACATTCTGTACAAGTATCACTGGAAGTCAAACTAGACAAATGGTACTCATGGTGCAACGAGGTCAACTTCAGCACATCCCTATCCAAAATATGGGGCTGGTTTAATAAAGTCTCTGGGAAGTACAATACACCCAGAATCACACACCCAGACCCATTAGCTGAAGCCAAGAGGATTGCTAACAACATTGCGGACAGAGGAAAAAGCACCAATCTACCTCTGCTAAATATCAACAGGCAGAGAACACTGCTCCCAATCAGGAACAACATCATAGAAGCCGCCTGCAACATGGTAGATGACACTGATCACCCCTATACCATGGAGGAATTAAATACGGCCCTATCAAAAGGCAGGAAGGACACTGCCCCTGGAGCCGATCTCATCACATACAGCATGCTGAGGAACATGGTAAACCATGCTAAATTGGTCTACCTGCATTTGATAAACAGGACACACACGGAGAGACTACGTCCAACCACATGGAACCAGCAAGACACCAAACCTATTCCAAAACCCAAGGAGCCAAATACCTACCGACCTATAGCTTTGATAAGCTGCATAGAGAAAGTAGCTGAGAGAATGGTACTCAATAGACTGTAGTGGAAAATAGGCTAACCACATCATCGCCTATATGCCTACAGAAATGGCATAGGCAATCAAGAATGCATTACAGATGTCCTCTCAACAATTAATGACAAAAGAGGTTTTGTCATATTCCTTGATCTCGAGAAAGCCTTTGAGCTAGCCAGCTCACCAGCTATACTCTTCACACTTGTTGAAAAGAGAGTGAAAGGACACTTACTGGCCTGGACTCGAAACTACACACAAAACCCAGAAGCCAGAGTCACTTTCCAAGGAAAAACCACTGAGTTCATCCCCTTAGAAAACGGTACACCACAAGGAGGCATACTCAGCCCCTACCTTTTCAATCTACTAATGGAGAACTTATCCACTTTAAAACTCCCAAATGGAGTGGAAATTTTCATATATGCCGATGATATATGCATAGTATGCCCAAAGAAAGCTCATGCCAGAAATATCACTTAAAAAGCCCTTGACATGATCCAGGCCAAATGCAAGGATCTTGGCCTAAAGATCAACACCAACAAAACCAAAGCAATGGCTATAAAAACATTCGCAAAACCCTCAGAACTTCACACTGAGGGGTGAGGACATCGAATGGGTGAGTCAATTCATGTACCTTGGGGTAATCATTAGCAAAACCCTATCACCAGCCAATGAAGTAACCTACCTCAGAAAGAAGACAAAAATTCGTCTATCAGCCATGAAACGCATGACCTCCCTTAAACAAGGAGTATCAAACAACCTCCTAAGACTGTTTTACCTACAAGAAATTCGTTCCCACATTGATTATGCAGCACCCACACTTGATGCATTGACTGACACTCAAAAAGCATCATTAGAAGTAGTCCAAAACAATGCCATGAGACTCATTAGTGGCTCTCCAATGTGGACAAGACTCTGCTTACTTAGAGCAGAAACCAACCTAATTCCCCTGTCAGCCAGGATTGACATCAGGAATAGCAGCATTATATTCAAGTCAATCATTGCAGACAGAAAAAGCCCACTCAACGATTAAATAAAAAGGCTTCTACCTCTTGCTGAAGAACTGGATCCGCCTAACTCCCATGCAAAGAAACTACTAGATACACTCAGAAGAATGCAGATGCAAAATGAGGCTCACAAAATCAAGGGACAACAAATGCATGAAGGCTACATCCCTCGTGCTCCTTGGGCTTGTGATCCTATCAAATACAACTTCACTATCCTACCAGAAGCAAGCAAGGCTCTCTGCACGCCAGAGCAACTCACTGCAGCTGCAAAAAATGCAATCAGGAACACACCTGCACCTCACACCTATTATACAGATGGATCAGTTGACCGTGCAATCCCTGCAGCTGCTGCTGCAGTTATCTCTACATCAGGATATAAAGCAAACTGGAGACTGTCCAACCATGCCTCCACACTGCAAACTGAGCTAGTGGCCATTGCAAAAGCTCTAGAACACTCTGCCAATCAACATAACGGGAACACAACGATCCATACAGAACTCCAGAGGAGCCATGCTGGCCCTCAGCAGCAAGGAACCTACAGAGAATGTATACCTCATCACTGCAATTAAATTCTTAGTCCTGCTCCACCAAAGAAACAACAGGCAAGTCACCTTGAATTGGATTCCAAGTCATACAGGAATCTCCGGCAACGACGAGGCCGACCACCTAGCTAAATCGGCCTTAATGTGCCAAACTATTAGCATTACTCTGCAACAGTCATTAAAAACCATTAAAAATAAAATGGTTACCTACTGCAACATCCAAAAGACTAGTGAAGTAAGAAGAGCCTTCCTAGATGGATCAAGATCTGCAAAGTGGTATATTGAAGCTACAAACATACTACCACACCCAATTGCAAGACAAACACCTCACCAGGACGCAGTAATCATCTGCAGACTGCGACTGGGATATCTATGCAACTGGCAAATCATCTTAGATAATGGCCAAGACCCTGCAGCACCGCATAGACCAATCAGACCATGCAAGTTCTGTAATCAAGACACAGAAGAACCTATACAGCACTATCTACAGCAATGTCAGGAAACAAGCCTGCTTCGCCAGGATCTTAATCCCAACACTCCTGCAACTGCAACAGCAATTGGCAAGCATATTATTGACAATCACAACACCCTCTTAGCCTTTCTCCGCAGCTACCCTCCACCGAGATAACGTTGCAACAAAGCCAACGAGAAATCTAAGCGGCAATTAAAAGAGAAACCTTATCCCCCCTGCAATTTCTGTGCTGGGAGCGGAACGATTGCTGGCGGCTGGTGGCCATATCTTTCTCTCCTCTCAGCTGGTAACCCTATGTCGCACAGCGGCCTGTGTTGCCAGTCTGGGGGTGGGGTCGGGGTCGTCGGCAGTCTTTTTGACTTCCAGCATATCTTTCTCTCCTCTACACTGGTAACCCGATGTCACACAGCAGCCTGTGTTGCCAGTCTGGGGGTGGGGTCGGGGTCGTCGGCGGTCTTTTTGACTTCCAGCATATCTTTCTCTCCTCTCAGCTGGTAACCCGATGTCGCACAGCGGCCTGTGTTACCTTCTTCACCTTCAATCTCCCTTCTTTTTTCAGTTCAGTCATCCCTCCAAACCACCTTTGTTTGTCTCAATAAATAAAATCACAAGTAACCTTTATTTTTACGTTTTTTTTTTCTTTATTATTATTCACAGGTACAGGAATTTTGTATCCACCCTATCTCTACCACTAAAACCGCTATAATTCCTCTTTTTCAGCTCTCCCCCACTCAGCTGAAATCTCACACTATCCCTCTATCTCACAACTTAAGCTTAAACCACTATGAAGTTTTTTTACTTCACCTATATCAACTTCTCCGACTACAAACTTTCAACTCCTTCCCGAGCTCTCCTACTTATCGGGACTTGCTACTGTAATTCTTTCTCTCTAACTAAGACTGGAGCCAGTGGGCTCATAGGAAGGTATCCACTTCCCACAGTCAATCACTCCTTTCTCAAACATCCCATCACCACCCAAAACCTATCCCAATATCCTCAAATAAATGTTGCAGATTATTCCCCACCCAACTACCTATCCCAATATATCCTACCTAAACACCTACGGGCTGCAAGATTGCAAAAGCCCGTGTCTGGCCAAAAGGGCCAGGCTATCTTCAACAACAACAACAAGTTTTCAACTTGCCTTTGAGTCACAACCTTCTCTCGGCCCGTCACATTGGTGACCCCGGAAGTCGACTCGCTCCTCCCGCCTTCCACCCCCGCCCCTCCCCCCCTCGCCCCTCCATCGTTGGTACCATGGAGGACTCTACGGAAGTTATTGCTGCGACTCCCCCATTGAAGCTTTCATCATTCGCCAGCAGAGAGGCGTTTGCTTGGTTTCAGCGCGCAGAAGTCCAGTTTCGCATCAAGGGCGTGACTTGCTCAACCACCATGGCAGATTATGTTCTCGCGGCGATACCCAAGGACACCTTCCCGGAAATATCCGACTGGCTTTGTGAACAAGGAGACACCCCAATAGCGCATGACGCCCTCAAAACATACCTTCTGCAGCAGTACTCGCCGTCACCAGCCGCCCGTATAGCAAAGCTTTTTCAGCTCTCGCAACAACCGTTTAGGGACCAAAGGCCTTCGCTCGCCCTCAGGGAAATGACCAGTATCGCTCGCCTGCAACCTGCCACAGACGGCTCTCCTCGTGAGGTGAACCTACTTCGAGCCCTTTGGATACGCCGTTTACCCGGACCTATACACGCTGCCATACCCAATGTCGATAGTTTACCCATAAAGGACTTGTTGATCAAAGCCGACGCCCTTATGGACAGCCACTTCAAGACCTCCATCAACGCCTCCACCCCTGACGAAGAGGACGCCTATTCAACGTCACCCGAAGCTGACGTGAATGCCGTAAGACATACACGCCTACCCCGTGACGGGCCGAAGCGGCGACAAAGCCACCCACCACCCGCCACTCCCTCGCGCCCCAACCAACGAATTCTACAGCCACTTACTACCTCCCATTCGCCGCAGTTTTGCTACTATCACTTCAGATTCGGGGCAACCGCCAAAAAATGTGCCAAGGATTGTCAGTGGCCAAAAAACGTGTAAGTAGGCCATCGCTCATGGCGGTGGCCTCCCGTGTTTCTAATCTTTTCTGTTTACATAATGCAGGGCGTGCGATATTTGGTAGACACGGGTGCTTGTCGTTCTCTTTTGCCAAGGGAACTCTTCAGGACACGACGTAGTCTGTCTACGTCTGTCGACGTCCGCTTGGTAGCTGCCAACGTATCTGCGATACCCACCTACAGTTAGAGAACCTAACATTATCGTTTGGAAACGGTAAATTGAATTGGAAGTTTCTCGTTGCTGACGTCACATTGCCAATCCTCGGTGCGGATTTTCTCTCTCATTTCCACCTTCTGGTCGATGTCGCCCACCGACGATTGGTCAACGCAGACTCGTACTTGTCGACACCTCTTCAACCCGCCCCCTCCAACCTCGCTCTCCACATTAGCGCACCCACGGATGCCTACGCCCACTTCATCACGTCGTACCCGGAAGTTTTCCGTCCAGAACTTGGCCAAACGCCCACGGTTCCTGCCAGGCACGGTATTTATCACCATATCAAGACGCCGGGACCCCCAGTCTTCGCAAAATTCAGACGTCTGGCACCGGAACGATTGGCACCCGCCAAACAGACGTTCGCCGAAATGGAGGAAATGGGCCTTTGCCAAAAGGCCTCCAGCCCATGGTCGTCACCTTACACATCGTTCTGAAGAAAGACGGCTCCCTCCGTCCGTGCGGGGATTACAGGCGCCTGAACATGCAAACAGAACCGGATCACTACCCCCTCCCAAACATTGCTGACGTGACCTCCTACCTGCACAAAGCAAAGGTTTTCTCTACGCTCGACCTCCTGAAGGGGTATTATCAGGTGCCTATGAGCCCAGAAGACATCCCCAAGACCGCCATAACCACTCCGTTTGGTACATACACCTTCAATTACTCCTGTTTTGGCCTTCGTAATGCTGGGGCCACGTTTCAACGTCTCATGGATGGCATCTTAGGGGACCTCCCCATCTGTGTATGTTATGTGGACAACATACTTGTGTTCTCCTCCTCAAAAGAGGAACACCTCCGTCACCTGCGCATCGTGCTCAACCGCCTACAACAAAACGGCCTTGAAGTCCGGTACGACAAGTGTACCTTTGGCGCCAACGAAGTGTCGTTCTTAGGGCACCGCATCACTCCTGAAGGTGTCCACCCCCTACCTGAGAAGGTAGCAGCTGTTCAGGACTTCCCCGTGCCCTCGACCGTCAAAGCTCTGCAGGAATTTTTGGGCATGATCAACTATTATCACCGTTTTCTGCCAGCCATTGCCGCTACTCTTGCTCCCCTCTACGCCTCCCTCAAGGGCAAGCCAAAGGACCTGAAGTGGGGTCCCCTTCAAGAAGCAGCCTTTTGCAATGCAAAGAAGGCCCTACCAACTGCTGCGGCTCTCACTTTTCCTATCCCACATGCCTCTCTCCTTCTCTCCACCGATGCCAGCGACGTCACTATTGGTGCAGTACTCGAGCAGGTGGTCAACGGCTCGCCCCGCCATTGGCCTTCTTCAGCAGAAAACTGTCCAAGGCAGAATCGGGTTATTCTACCTTCGATCGCGAATTGCTAGCGGTGCACTTGGCTGTCCGTCACTTTCGCCATTTCTTAGAAGGTACGCCCTTCGTCATTCGCACAGACCATATGCCTCTGGTGGACGCTTTCACTCGACAGTCTGACGCCTGGTCCGCCAGTCAACGCCGACATCTCTCCGCCGTGGCTGAATACAATTGCACCCTTCAATACGTCCCTGGGAAAATGAATCCCGTTGCCGATGCCCTGTCAAGAAACACGTTGGCTGCCGTTCAACTGAAATTGGATTACAACGCCCTGGCTGAAGCCCAACGACAGGATCCAGAGTATCAAGCATGTAGGACATCCTGCACGTCCCTTTGTTGGGAAGACTACCCCCTCGAAGACTCCAACACCACCCTCCTCTGTGACGTCAGTACTGGAAGACCGCGACCTTGGATCCCTGCTCCCATGCGCCGGCAGGTGTTTGATTTCATTCACGGCCTTTCACATCCCTCGTGCCGTTCTACTGCACAGCTACTGAAGACGAAATTCATTTGGCACGGCATTTCTAAGGATACTAAGGATTGGGTCCACGCCTGTATTTCTTTCCAAACTTCCAAAGTACATCGACACACGGATTCAGGAGTGGGCACCTTTCCTCAACCTCAGCGTCGTTTCGCACATATTCACGTCGACGTTGTAGGTCCCCTACCCACATCACAAGGACATCGTTACCTGTTTACCGTCATCGACCTCTCCACTCGTTGGCCTGAAGCCATTCCCATGGAAACTGCAACGTCCGCCTCATGTACATCTGCCTTACTCTCAGGATGGATTGCAAGATTTGGTATCCCTGAGCATATTACTTCTGACAGGGGTACCACTTTCACCTCTCAATTGTGGACATCATTAGTGAATCTCCTGAGCATCACCTTACATCACACAACGGCCTACAACCCCGCTGCCAATGGACTGGTTGAACGTTTTCATCGCACCCTCAAAGCAGCTTTGATATCCCGCTACAAAGATTGCAACTGGTTTACTCAGCTTCCCTGGGTCCTCCTGGGACTAAGGACCACTCCTAAAGACGCCCTCGACGTCTCAGCAGCTGAAATGGTGTATGGCGATCCGTTGGTCGTCCCTGCCGAATTTTTTCTTTCTACAACCTCCGACGACGATCTCCAGCGCATACGTCACGTCGTGGGAAAATTTACTCCATGCCGCCAGACTTACAAGCCCCCTGCGAAGCATTACATACCGACAGACTTGCACTCTGCAACGCACGTCTTCCTGCACAACGACACTAGCAAGCCACCGCTAACGCCCCCTTACACGGGCCCTTTCCTTGTGATCCGACGCAATCCGAAAGCATTCCTACTAAACATTCGTGGCAAAGAAGACTGGGTCTCCATTAATCGTCTAAAAGCTGCTTATCTCCTGCCAGATGACCTGCCTACAGTTCTCCTCTCCAGATCAGGGCACCCTATTTAACATGTACAGTATGTCATTTTTAGGGGGGAGCCATGTACCAACCGTGTGTCGCACGTTCGTACATAGTTCATTTTGTGCTTGTATCTTCGCTCTCCCCTCACACTAAAAAGAACCTGAAAAAACATGTCTTGTTTCTCCTCTGTAACATTGTCTGTGATTTTTAACATGAAAATTCTTGTTGCCTTGAAGTTTTGTATATAAAGGAGAGTGTCCTATAATAAAATCACTCAGTTGTTTTCAACTTGCCTTTGAGTCACAACCTTCTCTCGGCCTTTCACACTACCTAATAACTTTACTATTGAGACTCCCAACATTCCTGCTATTGAAATGTCTCCGAGTTTCACTTGACAAATTTTCTTCGTCAACCTTATTCCATAGAATTAGTTAGAAGATAATCAGCAAATTATTTACCTTCTGGCAAACATATCAAATTACTTTCCATTCTAAGAAGGCAAATGTTATTTTGATCACCCCATACAGTAAGCTCTAGAACTCCTCAACTCTTTTCGAAAGCAGCGAATTACGACATAATGATTGAGATGTGTATTGTTATATCATAATGCTGATTAGGCCAGTGCTGCGGTGTTCTAGCCTTTTTCATTCTAACATAAAAGAGGAAAAAGCAAAATACACTGACAAAAGCATACACTCTTTAACGTAAATAACATCATGACGTCATAATTCAGAAAAACACAAAGCCTCCTGAGCTTTCATCGTGCAGGGCTTATATTGTTATCTTTCTTTATACAGCGAACTCAGAGAATAGGAATCCATATCCTCATCAGTACATTTGAGAAACATTGTGTTGCCATCCAATAAGCACAGATTAAAATGAAGTTCACAAAAGATATTTGCAGCAGTTTAACGTCACAGGAAAAATAACATATTGCATATGAGCGTTGTAATGGGAAGGTGGGAAGGGTGCCATCTGAAATTATGACAAAATAACTTAAAGGTGACATCGGATGTGAAAATGTTTATGATGATGTAAACGATAATCTTTACTCCTCCGCGTGACCTCCTTACATAAAAGGCTCCAATTCCCCCAGCCTAATTTCAGAACGAAAATTTATTACTAAACCAGATATTTGTGTGAATTATTCCAACGCTCAAATATCACAATTTTATAGAATCAGTTTCATCTCTTGCTTCCACACTAATTGAGAAATTAATTAGTTACGAAATGACGAATTCATAATGAACAATAACATTAATCCATCAAATATATATTTGATACAGATATAATATAACAAAGCCATGAAATAAATGAACCTTGCACTTCGGTAAAATATAGTAATGGGGGTTAACTTGTTTTTACATCGAGCATTGTTTAGTTTAAGTAACAATATCTTTTTCTCTATGCAAGATTTGTTTTAAAAAGCTTCCATTAATAAAAAAAAAAAAAATCCCCCTCCCTAAGACAAAACTGACCTTGCGCACAGCGTCAGGACATGAGTATTTTCAGTTGTGTTTTCCCAGACCTCTGGGTACAGGGGTTGTTGGCTGACAATCGTGGGCGGCAG
>NC_090730.1:124683131-124695631 GCF_036898095.1 Palaemon carinicauda
GTTTTCTCCACCATTTTTCTGACTAACTGATACATCCCCAGTCTTCTAGGTGTATTCTTATACTTACCTTGACATTTTTTTACTTCATTTAAGATAGATTATGGTTTCCGTGAACAATTATTCATTTTATTCGGCTATGGCTAGTATAAATATCAATTCTTCTTTGACATTTAATAACAAATACAATTCGTAATTTGTCACTAAAGATAATGAAAAGGCAGTAAAACACATTGAAAGGTCAACAGTCATAAAAAAGTATTACTTCAATTACATAATATATTAAGGTCACACGCATAATCTAGTATACGGCTTGTCCATGCAGGGGCTAACCCGTTTACATTTCTGAATATTATTATGATTTTCTAAATATCACCCTGGGACATTAAAATTATGCTTGCCTATTTTGGAACATAATCAGCATATATCAATATATTGGCGTAGCTTGTGAAACAAGAGCAACTTATGATGTTGCTGCCTTCTTTCAAAACCAATATTCTGAATGCTTAGCAAAGAGAAATGCTGCATTATATTACAGTGTATAGCTTCAGGCTTACATAGAATCGGTAGAGGAATAGAGAGGGCAGGAGAAATCGCGTTAGTGGAAGAGGGCAAATAAAATTCCAAAGAAGGGAATGTACTTATGTATATATAAATTTAATGTATATATATATATATATATATATATATATATATATATATATATATATATATATATATATATATATATATATATATATATATACAGTATATACACATACATATATAGACTGTAAATACATATATGTGGGCGTGTATGATGATATGCAAAGTCTACTATCGATTCCTTTCTAAGTAAGCCCTGATGATGAAAGCACATTTGGCGAACGTTAAGCAAGAGAGATGACGATCATTACATTGGTACTTTTTCATACAAATTTTTATGTAAACATACAAATGCAGCATATATATATATATATATATATATATATATATATATATATATATATATATATACATATATTTATATATATATATATATATATATATATATATATATATATATATATACAGAGAGAGAGAGAGAGAGAGAGAGAGAGAGAGAGAGAGAGAGAGAGAGAGAGAGAGAGAGAGAGAGAGTATATATATATATATATATATATATATATATATATATATATATACATATATATATACATATATATATATATATATATATATATATATATATATATATGTATGTATATATATATATATATATATATATATATATATATATATATCTATATACATATATATGTATGTATATATATAAAATTGTCTATAGATATATATATATATACGAAATATATATATATATATATATATATATATATATATATATATATATATATATATATATAGATTTTTGTATATATATACAAACTTTATGGGTCTTTATAAATAAAATCATTCATATGTATATCTTATCATGTATGCACACACACACGTGCACATACACGCACATACATATATTTATATATATATATATATATATATATAGATATATATATATATAAATATATATATACATATATGTATAATATATATATATATATATATATATATATATATATATATATATATATATATATATATATCTATATATATATATATATATATTTGAATATTTTATTTTAATTGTTCATTATTTCTCATATCGTTTATTTATTCACTTCTTTCATTACTTCACTAGGCTATTTCTCCCTGTTAGAGCTCTTGGGGTTTTAGCATTTTACTTTTTCAACTAAGGTTGTAGCTTAGCTAGTAATAGTTATAATAATGATCATATATCTATCTATCTATATATATATATATATATATATATATATATATATATATATATGTGTGTGTGTGTATATATATATATATATATATATATATATATATATATATATATATATATATATATATATATATATATATATACATATATGTATATATAGTATATATATATATATATATATATATATATATATATATATATATATATATATATATATATATATATATATATATATATATTTATATATATATATATATATATATATATATATATATATATATATATATATATATATATATCTGAGTATGAGTGAAAAAACGTTACGTCTTTCCTTGGAAAATAAGCTTTGGGGAAGTAATTATCCAGCAATGCCAGAAAATGACGCTTATCAAGAACCAGTAAGGCTTCAATCATTAATGGATACTTTTCTGTTGTTGGTGGTTTTGTTTTCCTTGCTGATATGGCAACGAATTTTTAAATGTATTTTTACATTAAATGGTGCAAGTTTGAATATTCAAAGATCTGCAATTGTATTAAAACTATTGAAACTATTCAATTTCCATTCACAAAATCACGAAGTGTTAATATTTTTGTCTAAAATTGTGTTTGTAATTAGGAATGTATGTTTATAAACGTGAATGGAATGCAATGTGTTGCATCTTTTGTCTCTATTGGAATATTTCATATGTACTACATTTTGTTTATGGGTGGAACAAGA
Organism: Palaemon carinicauda; assembly: GCF_036898095.1. Classification (NCBI taxonomy): domain Eukaryota; kingdom Metazoa; phylum Arthropoda; class Malacostraca; order Decapoda; family Palaemonidae; genus Palaemon; species Palaemon carinicauda. Next base: position 124,685,651 of record NC_090730.1, read on the forward strand.
GTTCTGGTAGTGGTTTTGTTTGTGTAAGTCTAATATACCAGTTGACCTAGTAGTGAGCGACCAGTAAAATGTAATAGATATCACAGATAGTAATAAAAACCATGATGTTAATTTTTGTAGTTTTTTTTTTACTAAAAGATAGTTTCCACGAACGAATCTGAAATTCTTTCGATTTATATTTTGAGCAACATCAAAAGGTCTCTCTATGAATACCTTTTTGAACAAATATTAACAAAAAAGGTTCTATTCTAAGATAAGAAATCAAATATACTAATTTTTAACGTTAAATTGTCTTAACTTTCAAGATAAGAAGATCTAAGAACGATTAGAAATGAATGGATGGGAACGTGTAAATTAGATTAAAGAACATATACCTTTCTTAGAAAATTCTTCCATGGATATTTTAATTTTCATTTCCCCACCTGAAAAACTCTTCCATAACTATTTCTTTCACCCTACCGTAGAAAGTTCCCTTCTATTCCCTTCACTTGAAATAATCCACTTTGACCATTTTCATCACCTTGGCCATAAAAACAAATTACCAATTATGAAAACTGGAGGCTAATTATTTTAGTAGACAAGGGTTTAACCCCGTTCCAGCTATAGCTAAATTAGTATATCAACTTAGGTGAAGTGAGGGAAGAATATTAAAATGTTCTATCTAAATGTGAATTTGATAACATTTTCTTCATATATTACTTCCTGGAGGTTCCTTCCATCTCCCGTCAAATATCTGTGCAATTTCTCGAGTAACTGACGGTCTTTGAGCTTTACCTCCTTGAAGGTGAATGGATTAGTTATTACCTTCCATTTGGGGTCTTGTGAAGCCTTGCAGTGGGATCGCTATCCCAACCAAGAGAATGATATGGAATTTAGATGACACGTGAATTTCAAAAAGCTAGTCAAATGCCGAACTCAAACGGCATCGAGCAAATGCAATGCAAATGGAGCTTGGCAACTGGATACCCGAAGGGACATAGCCTATTCAAGTTTCGTTTGCTTCTTTTGCATATTATATATGACTGAATTATAAAAGTTTGGGTGATATTGTTGAACTAGGTCACAAACCACTCAAACATAATTAGTTTTTCTTTTTTTTCTTTTATTATTTTTCATAAGATTTACACCTTATCTTCTATCTTAAAATACATACAGTATCCATGGATACAAAGGATATTTAATTCGAGATTTTCAAATTCTAATTATATGCACATGAAGATCGCTGATAGTTTCTTAGTATCCTTTGAATCAACTAATTAGTGGTAGATGTAGAAACGTATATGTATACAAATATTTACATAGTAAGGCCATACTACCCTCTAAAAGAATAATTTCAAACAATTCCCTGAAAGGTAATTTACTAAATAGGCTAATTCAATATAAAAATAAACAAAGTACATTACTAATGCTTACATTACCTAGCTATGGACTCGAGTTCAAAGTAAAAAAGGCATGAGAAAATATTAAAACCGTTTGTTTAATCATATTTACCAATTAATTCTGACTTTCAATGGAGATCTTGATAGGATGATATGTAGATTGAAAATTCACGCCACAATTACAGGATGGGTAAAAATAAAAGCTATTTTTCACAGCACGGTGTTTCTTCGCCTATGATTTGGTTAGCAATTAAGATTTAGCCAACTCAGTGCAAGTCACGGGTTTTTGCTGTATCAGCAACCCTGTTGTATATGGTCTGAATGAGGTCAGCTTCAGTGGCCAGGTCTCTATTACTCCTACACCGCTGGAATAGGCACTTTGCACGCACTGCAGTGCAATCACAGTTCCACACACAAAAATCCATAGCAATTACAGCAAACACACTTTAAAAATTCCCCTACAACAGTTTTAATTACCTGGAAAGTTAATGGCACTCTTTATTGTCATACTTTCAATAACATCTTCTTAAAAGTAAAAAACAAAAACAAAAAAACATGAATTACAGTTTCATAAGGAAGAATCCTTTTGGCTGCTAAAGGAAATATTACTAAAACTCATTTACAGCTCCAGACTTGAATCACTTCTGCAACCAAATCCAAATTTTGAATGGTACTCTTAAAACACAATAATAATTCTTTATAGATGTAGCAAACTCTATTTCGAGTTAAACACTAGGGTAAAAAAGTTATTATCTTTTATTTGGATGTAATAGACCATTTTTAGTATTCCTTATATAATAAAAAACACAGGATTACAAAAGTTTAATCAGTGGTAAACGTGTGTTTCAAATCATCTAGTGCTGAAAATAATCATTGATTAATTTTGTCAAGTCGACCTTCTGAGAAACCACTGAACATTCTTCTATTGCTCCCTCTCTGGAACTGATTTTCTGGCCCCAGTAACAGCCACTGCAGTGGCAAGAAGTACTTTTAACTGCTCCCTAAGTGATTAAACTATCAGCTATCACAGGAAGCATACGTTAAATATTCCACTGCAGCAGCAGTAGACTCATCACTGCTACTGTTGAACCACAGACACACAATGTACTTCAATGTTCATCTGACACTGAAGTACAGTAAACAATCAACCAATATTTTACCAAAATCAGAGTAAAAGTAACCTTGAATTACATTTCCATGGAGCTGTATTTATACAAGACAGGTATTTCACATAGCATAACTCAAATACAATGAAATACTTCAGCAATTAAATACATCATACAAATGGCAGATGGAGTACACTCGGAATACTCCTGTGTACCTGCTTCGAACGTATTTCTATATTTCACGGGGACTTCTTTAATGACTACTAACAAAATCCGTCCCATCCTAGGACTTCATGTTACACTATGTTTCCGGCAAACTCGTTGAAAATAATTCTGTGTAATTGATGAAGGCTATTCAGATACAAATATTCCATGGTTACCGCAGAAACATCGCTTTAATACTCCAATCAGACCGTCGCAAACACAATCTAAAATTAAAGCCACGTGCACATTATTATACACCGAAGTTTATAGTATTTACAGAAGAGTAATTGCTTATTTTTAACGGCGTTTGTGTAATGGGTTCTTGTTCATGTTAGGTACAAATGATTAGAAACGACCAGTGAAGCCGTGATATGGTAACAGGAAACTACACCTGGATTCTACTCCTTTGTATGTCTTGTAGAAAATTACTCACTGGATGCATGATTAAATCATTTAGATGTCTTACTGTAGTATAAATAAATTCTGAGTTTGAGCTTTAAAAGTGGGATAAGTGAAGATACTTCATACACTTTACTGATTTTTTATTAACACTCAGTGAAGTATTAGAGTCCACACTTTACAACAGTCACAACTACAGTGAATTTGTATCTAAAGTTTTGGACATTTGAAAACTATTATGCATTTTTTTCTAATTGCTACTGAATCAGCACCACGTCTCCACGCTTTTTTTGCTTTTGGTAGAGTCATTGGTTACAATACGATCTTCCGTTGACGGTAAGTGTTTCTTACCACATCCCTCGGAAGTGCCTTGTTTGATGACACCCTCAGGGTGATCTTTCGAAGCTGGTAATCCAGCATCCATGTTTCTATTTGCCAGTGAATTTTCACTGGTCTTCATAAGCCGAGGTGAAGATGGAGTAGAACCCGATGAAAGGCCTGTGTAAGTTTTCTTCTTCAAGGATGCAGGTAAAGTGTAGCAGTTTGCCACGTCATTTGCAACATAGGACTTTTTTCTGTTAATGGTGGCAGTACCTGATAAGGGGGCCATCTTCTTCTCTTCAGGTGTGTCCTGGAATTTACTCTCACTCTCTAGTTTTTGTTCTGGTTCCTTTCCATATATCTGGGCAATCTTTTCGAAGCGATGACACCAATCATTCTTGTAATCGAGCGAAAATTCGCTCCTAGATGATCCTGTGGTGGAATGGAAGCCTAGAATCAAAAGAAATTGTTAAGAATATTATTTATATAGTGTTTCAGAAAGATTTTTTAAATTTTTAGTAAGCTGAAGAAACCACCACTTCTCAAAGATCAACATACTGAATTTGCTATAAGAGAAAATTAGGACAAAATCAAACCATTTCAAGTGCCAAAATAGAAGGTGAGAAAAACTTGAAAAACCGACTTTAAGAATTATAATAAAATGCTAAAATTCCAAGACTTTAATATGTGAAAGAATATTATAATGTGAATTACTCCAATAATTAAAACTTATGGAAATAATTCATCTGAAAATAATGAATAAATTATAACACAAAAACTTACAAGATAGTTTAAAGATTAAAGGAAGAGTATTTGTATTATCACCATTTATAGTTCACAAACATTCTCCTGAAATGAACAGAAAGTACTTGAATTCCACTTCCACAGATTGGAATGGCCAGATTTTAAAACAGAAAGGGAAATAAAGATAAAATTATGCCTAGTTCGCTATAAAATCTTTTTGTCATATATTTGATAACAAGAAAGATATAAAACTGTATTCATATATAATAACCTTTAAGAATTCAGTGCGCATAAAATAAATATTAATAAAGATGCTTTAATGAAATTTATGACAATAAAACCAATCATTATGTAAGTTAAAAAGTAAGAACTCTCAAGCAAGAGAACAAAAATCCCAAGCTTAAGGCTCCAGAACTACATTTATGAGAAACGAAGCATTTTAAAGTAGCTAAATAAATTTGACTTTATCTGGCTACCGGAAATATCTCAGAATCATTCTCTGATTAAATGAGAAAAATATAACTGAAAGAATTAGTTGGAGGTTCCTGACCTCCTCAAAATACTCAAGAAATAAACTTTGACTTAGGTGTATGTGTAATGAGAAATAGGAGTGGAAGAAAAAAGAAGTCTGTCAGCATGCATCTCGGAATGTTTCCTGACAGTAAATCAAACTTCTGTTCCTTAAACGTGAAGGTTGTGTTATCAGAAACTGTGCCAGTAGCAAATATAGGGCGTCCTGAAAAAACCTGCATATTTGAAGAGCTATCTAGAGTTATTATTAGGCTCTCGAATATGCTCAATATACATTTATAATTCACAATATAAAAGAGTAAATATGTTGCCAATTAGATCATAAAGTTTTATTTGGGTTAACGACTATCAAAGTGAACGTTAAAGTTGTTTTACCATAACATTTAATGGCAGCTCAAAACTATAAGATCACCCTGCAAAGGAAATTAGCCTTAGAAGACAAATATAAGATGTGCTAGCCTATAACGCATACTTTTACTGATTGTTCGCATACCAAGAAGAGTACACTGAAGATGACTGGAGCTGCAATTCAATATAAAAAAAACAACGACCTACTACTGACGTCATATACATAGTTTTTCTACATATTAGATAAGTACTCGATGGCTATTGAATAAGTTCACGGAAACAATATGTAAGTATCTAAAGTTCACGGATACAATATGTAAGAATCTAAAGTTCACAGATACAATATGTAAGAATCTAAAGTTCACGGATACAATAGTTAGTATCTAAAGTTAACGGATACAATATGAGAGTATATTACGTTCCCGGATACAATATGTAAGTATTTGAAGTTCACGAATACAATATGTAAGAAACTAAAGTTCACGGATACAATATAAAAGAATCTGAAGTTCACGGATACAATATTTAAGTATCTAAAGTTCACAGATACAATATGTAAGAATCTAAAGTTCACGGATACAATATGTATGAATCTAAAGTTCACGGATACAATATGAGAGTATCTTACGTTCCCAGATACAATATGTAAGTATTTAAAGTTCACGGATACAATATGTAAGTATCTAAAGTTCACAGATACAATATGTAAGAATCTAAAGTTCACGAATACAATATGTAAATATCTAAAGTTCACGGATACAATATGAGAGTATCTTACGGTCCCAGATACAATATGTAAGTATTTAAAGTTCACGGATACAATATGTAAGTATCTAAAGTTCACGGATACAGTATGAGAGTATCTTAAGTTCCCAGATACAATATGTAAGTATCTAAAGTTCACGGATACATTATGTAAGTATCTAAAGTTCACGGATACAATATAAGAGTATCTTACGGTCCCAGATACAATATGTAAGTATTTAAAGTTCACGGATACAATATGTAAGTATCTAAAGTTCACGGATACAGTATGAGAGTATCTTAAGTTCCCAGATACAATATGTAAGTATTTAAAGTTCACGGATACAATATGTAAATATCTAAAGTTCACGGATACAATATGTAAATATCTAAAGTTCACGGATACAATATGAGAGTATCTTACGGTCCCAGATACAATATGTAAGTATTTAAAGTTCACGGATACAATATGTAAGTATCTAAAGTTCACAGATACAGTATGAGAGTATCTTAAGTTCCCAGATACAATATGTAAGTATTTAAAGTTCACGGATACAATATGTAAGCATCTAACGTTCACAGATACAATATGTAAGTATCTAAAGTTCATGGATACAATATATAAGTATCTAAAGTTCATGGATACAATATGAGAGTATCTTTCGCTCCCAGATACAATATGTAGGTATCTAAAGTTCTCGGATACAATATGTAAGTATCTAAAGATCACGGATACAATATGAGTGTATCTTACGTTCCCAGATACAATATGTAAGTATCTAAAGTTCCCAGATACAATATTTAAGGTTCTAAAGTTCACAGATACAATATGTAAGAATCTAAAGTTGACGGATACAAGTTTCACGGATACAACATGTAAGTATCGAAATTTCACGGATACAATATGTAAGTATCTAAAGTTGACGAATAGTTCATCACACAAGTAGATCATGTAATATTAATTGATAAATTTTTCCATTAACATTTATTCCTCTTTCTCTTAGTGCGCTAGAGAGAGAGAGAGAGAGAGAGAGAGAGAGAGAGAGAGAGAGAGAGAGAGAGAGAGAGAGAGATCGTGTTAAAATGTTTTATTAAGTCTTTGTTAATCGAATGCATTTAAGTTTTTACTAGTTTCTTGTCGTCTAATATATACGATTACGATTAAATAGGACAAATTCTTATTGTTGGCTTAGTAGACAAGAACTTCCACAGCAATTAGAAACCAAAATGCCCTAAGAAACAGGCGTAGTAACTTTCGTTAATGCTTGGTCAGCAATAGTTAGTAATGGTCAGTTGACCCAGGAGTCGAGGCAGGAATTAGTTCGATAAAGTAATATGGTACGAAAAAATTTATATGAGAACCTAACCTGCAATCGTTGGAAGCTTTGTCATTAATCATAGTTCTAATCACAGTTATCAGACATATAATTAATTTTTCGCTTTAGCTGGTGATTGTATTATGATCGACGAAGTAAATGATAAATTTTATGCTAGTCTATAATCACTTGCGTTGTGTATAGATTCTTTATCCTCATCAATATCGTAGGTATGAAGGCCGTAACGTCTCGACACAATTCTTTTGTTATTTTTGTAGTTACGAGAAATCATTGTAATAGCTTTGATATGCGAACGTATCGTTTAATCATTAGACAGTTTAAAACACTTGATGTACTAGTTTCTGTTGGTATTAGATATGGAATAGGTAAATTCAATTTCCTTTATGATTTAATTGTAATTGATAACTTTGTTGAGTTATGTATGAAATTCTATGGCAACAATTAACATAACTTCAATTCCGGCAAAAAAAGGGATATGTCAAAGGAAGATTTATTGAATGTGCGAATTCCGTTAAGAAACATAGATATGCTAATAACTAAATATTAATGTTCACATAACAGCCAACCAAAGTTTAGTCTACTACAGACATATTTAATTTAGTTAAAGATAATGTAGAAAATCATTTTTTAATCAGTAATGAAAAATTAAACCTCTCCCAAATTCTTAAGCTATGATTATTATATACAGCATATGAAATATGCCCAACAAGGAATCTTTTGTTAGAATTTACGGTTTATCTGTGACAGAAGCTTCCTCCCTTATATAATAAAGAGCAAGTGTCTGGCTCTATATTTAAATTTGTTTTTTCCTGGCCTTCTGAGTAGCACTGCCAAACGTATAACTACTCGGTCTCTACTCATCCCTCGGGTAGGGGTGGAGAGAAAGTAGCCATTCCCTAGTGAGAGGGAGTACCTCGAGAGGTACACTCGGAAACCACAATCTCCCACAAATTGCCGAACCAATGGCTTGTAGTTAGGAAAGGTGGAGGAGGTGGTAAGGGTTGAGTCTGTGCGTGTGGGTGTGTTCATATCTATCTAAATATAAGCGTAATTGTTGACGGGTCACGTACACTGGTTTTACATACTATCTGATAATTTGGATGTTAGAATAGAAGTTTATAATCTTTTGAATTGATATTGAACTTCATACGCATATAATTTTGCAGGCTGAGGAAATAATTTAAGTAAAAGAGATCACTAGTTTGAGATAAACTAGCTACGGCTATTTCTTAAAAACGTTAGAAAATGGTTTATAGATTTTCTAATATGTTTTCAAGATAGACTTTCTATGCCGGTTTGGAATATTAGGAAAACATCTGTAACTGCACATCAAATAAGGTTAAATTACCCAGATAAAATTGTTCAAGTTCCTTCGTATCAAATTCCATTATTCAACATTGAATTTGAAGAAAGAAATATTAAAGGAGAACGTAATTAAAAAAAAACAATTAGGCAATTCAATACACCACTTCTTTGTGTACCGATGAAAGATGAAAGTTGGCGAGTTTATGTAGATTTTCGTAAACTTAACGAGGAAACAATTTCTGAAAATAATATCCCCAGTGCCATCTACTGATGACATCATTAATGCCTTGGGGGAGTACACGTACTTTACATCATTAGATTTATTCAGTGGTTTTCATCAAATTCCTCATGAAACAGAATTATCTGAATACACAGCGTATGGTATTTGGTTTACTTATACGGGGGGCCTACTACATTCACAAGAATAATTAATGTAGTTTTTGGTAAAATGTTAAGTGATATTTAGTTCAAATGAGTGATTCAGCATGAATTAGCGTTAAACAGATTTCACATATTCAATTTGAAATGAAAAATAAGTAACAGGGAAATTTTCTGTTTAAGAATGATTTAGCTTATCTATGCTATTTTGTTTCTTAGCTGACTGAAGGTTGTTCAAGATAAGGTTCAAGAAATTACCAATTTTCCGGTCTCAACTTTTTAGATAAGCTCCTTCAAAAGTTTTTAGGGGTGACTGGTTATCACACAAAGCTTGTATATAACTATTCTGTTATAGCATCTCCTCTAAACGATTTATTGAAGACAAATTTCTTTGAGGGAGGCGGTCGGTTTTAAACTGGAAAAAAAAATTTAAAAATTTTGATAAATGGCCTTCCTAAATCACCGCTCATATTGGCTGATTTTCGCAAGAAAATCTATATAGCAACAAATGCTTCCGATTAATGGGGTAGAGAAAATTTGTTACAGTGGAAAGATAATATAGGTCTCCTATAGCATTCTCTTCAAGAAAATTAAAATCAATTAATGGTAATGATAAAAAATAGCGTTGATAGGAAGAGGCTATCTATTGTAAATAGTTTTTGTCATGTTAAATACGCCATTTATGACTATATGAAAATCATATTGGATGATCACAAACCATTCACATTCTAGTTCAGAAGTTTTGATATGAATCCCAAAAGAACTAGATGCCATTTGATAATTCTAGTTAAATCAGCAAATATCAAGAAAAAAATTTACACGTGAAATTTAATATTTCATCCTATAATTTGTCTCGTAAATCTAAGCCTGGTGCGGACAATCATCAATGTATTTGTGAAGATGTGTTCAGTATATAGATCCTTCAATTAGTATGGAAAATAGCTATGATCCTACTATGATTATATGTATTGTATTGTAATAGATAATTATGATGATGATTTCTATATAAATGTCGATAAGAAATATATGAGATGATTCATGGGTACTGGAACAAGAAACTCATGGAAAAGTTACTTTATGAATGTTTTGAGAGTCTACAAGATTCACCGTCTTATAAGAAATACAAGTTTGAATGTTATTGTCTTGTTAATGATTTTTTTCATAAAATATGCAAAGACATGCAAG
>NC_090730.1:124700631-124708131 GCF_036898095.1 Palaemon carinicauda
ATATTTATATGCATAAAAATTTTGCCTTTTCCTGCATCGATCGTATATGTCAGAGTTTTGGTGATATAGGTAACCAAGATCTCGCCTTGCCTAGGTAACCTAACCTAGGCAACATATACTTTTGACATTTCCCCGGTTACCCTCGTGTATTGGTTATCAATTCATTGGAGAAAGATATCTCCTGGAATTATTATATAACCGATACTCGTTCTATTAGAGATTTAAGGGTAATCCCTCTTCCTTCTGAGTGTAGCCTTGGCTACAACCTTAATGGGTTGGCCTTGAATTTTTAATTCAGGCATGACTAACCTAGGGTTTTTCTGTCTCGTCCCTTAGCTGCAGATGGCAAGTTTTGGGATTCGGTCAGAAACTCAGAGTATTTAATCTTGTGTCGGCAGTCGGCCGGCAGGGTGAATAGTCATTCCCCTGCTGGCTAGGCTGCCGGTATAGGAGGCTAGCCCTCCCTAGGCTACACCTGAAGTGGTTGTATGGTGCCGCCATCTTCTCCCTGTGGCCTAGTAGACTAGTCCTATGCTCGCTGACCCTAGGCTGAAGTGTAGTATTTTCTTAGGCCTAGGATGGCGGGGCACTGGAACTCTGTTTCTCCATTTTGAGAGGAGGTGGCACTGCTGCCATCCCCTTAACTGTATTGGCACCCCCTAGGCTGGAGAATAGATGATTCTCCTGCCGCCTGGGATGGCGCCGATACTGAAACAGAGTTTCTTTAAGGTGTTTAGATCTGGCAAAATTGCCAGTTCCTACCACACCTCATATATGACCCTTTTCCATCCCCCTCTGTTCTTTTATGATACCGGTATCTTGCAACCTTACCGATGCCAGTGGGTTGCCGGTGCCGGCCAGACTCCCTCCCCATTGCCGTTGTCCGGCTGCCGGTGGCTTTGACAGCTGCATGCAGCCATGACAACTGCCGGCGGCCATGTTGGTTGTCGGCGCCTATGTGTCTTTCATCTGTCGGCAGCTATGACGGCTGCCGGCGGCGAGGCATACTGCTAGTAGCCATGCCAATTGCCGGCAGCCATGAAGGCTGTCGGTGGCTGGCGGCTGCCGGCAAGCCACAAGTTCTATTGCCGGAGTACCGCCGGCCAGACCAGCACAGATAGGTGCTGAATCAGCCGGCAGCATGCCGACTGTACTAGTACTACCGGAGGCTAGCCGGCCGACAGTGTGTCGGCGGGACCTTACCAGCAATAGTACTGTGGCTAGATGGAAGCCTGAATGTTAGATTCTCCCTTTCCATTTGAACCTTATTTCTGGAGAAAGGCAGTAAAATTGACTTCACATCATTAATTACTATATACAAACACAGTAATAGGTAGCCTTCACTCCATGCTATCTCTCTCACTTTTAGCTATCTTGCTGGATGTGCCAGCAAGAACTAGGTATGCCGGTGACATGCCGGCTGATCTACAGTATATATTTATACAGGTAGTCAGTATATTTGCAGTATAGGATAGAAAACTACTGTATATATTATACTAGTAGTTATTTCCAATATATCTTGGGTATCCCTACCTAGGTATTTGATGAGCCCAATCCTATATTGAAAGAATATAACTTCTTCAATATTCTGATTAGAAATCAGTTTTTTAGATTACCTTACAATATTAAATATTTAAAGGGCTGGAGTGTTACACTCCTAATCCTTAAAGGGTAGAACACTTATCTTCAGTCTCCCTGATCAGGAAACTCTATGATTTAATTTTGTAAGGGAGGTCACAGCAAATAGGTTGGGTGGGATACACAAATATATGTCTTTTATTTTTCTTACTCCACTTGGCGTCATGCCAGCTGGACTGTGCCATCTGATGCTTGCCACAAAGGCAGCTCGATGGCTGAACTACTTTATATATAATTATACAGTAGCCTGTAATTTCAACATAGTATATGCTGCAAATAGAAAACTATAGTATGATTATACAGTAATTATTTCTATTATATCTTGGGTATCCTTGGCGAGCTTCTACTAGTACCGCTCCTATATTGAAAGAATAGTATTTATTTAATATTCTGATTGAGGAACCAGTCATCATTAACCCACAGTGTTAGAAATAAAAAGAGACAGTGACTTATACACTTTTTTACCCCTAGGGGTTAGAACCCTTTTAGTTGGAGTTACCTCGGTAGAAGAATCCCCCTATAGCTAACACTGAGGGGAGGTAACAGCAGTTGTTTACATGGGATCCACAAGTATATGTCTCCTACTATCCATTTATAGCTTACTGTCCTAAGCTACTTTGTTAAGAAAATGACTTTTACATATTGCTTATCAGTGAGATAATCAATTATATTCTCATTTTGTTCTCCTTTCTTTACAGGAGGAACACCAGATTACTTGTGCTGTAGTCTTCTGCAAGATCAGGAGTAAAGGTTTTTACGGTCATAATACTTGCAGGTTTCATTCCCCCTGCAATATTATTTCCGAATCCCTACTTTATTGGAACCCGCAGGTTTGTAATGTATGTCGGACCTTAATGTCCGAAGGTTTTGAGAATCCCAAGTCTACAGAGACTAAAGATACAGCTCGAGACAAATTACGCAACTGGGTGAGAGGCTTCCAGAAAATCTCTCTGGGACCTTACCTACCTAATGATAGGATGCGTAAGTTACTATTTCCGAAGGCAAGTAAGGAAATAGTGGTGCCCCAGGCACCAATTACATCTCCCAACGGCCAGATAGCCTTTGGGAAGAAGGGCAGGAAGTGCCCACGGGAAGAAGGGAAAAATGTCGTGTCGGAATTGTTTCCGCCTCTGCTGGCTCTAGAGCCATTGACGTCGACATCTTTATCTTCTACCCCTCTATTAGAGGGAACGGACCAATTATGGGCACAAGTAAATACTCTATTAGAGAGCTTTCACAAATAACACGAAAAGCACGAAGTAAAATGCAAGATAGAGCCTAGTAAAGCTCCACTTGTTGCTTCCCAAGGGTCATACAAACGACCCAGGGATCAAGACCTCCCGACATGCTCCAAAACTAATCCCTGGAGGTTTGCGGAGTTGATGCCGATTTTAAATGGCAAACTCTACATCTCGGAGGAGATGGGTGCTGTTCCTTTGGACAAAATCCAATTTTGCCCAAGCTTTGACGCTTTTCCTAATTGTTTTGTTCGACTGAAGGATGAACCAAAGTCAAGAAAAGGAACGGAATCGAAGGAAGTCATGATTCTCGACCATGATAAGGCACAGGCTATCCTGTAAAGTAGCCTGGAAAAGATGGGTTACTCAGTGTCGAAGGTATCCACACTAGAACAGGCACCCTTCCTCTCTTGCTCCTGCTTCAATTTCATTCCCCTTTATGGGGAAGGCATTTAAATCTGTTGCCAAGTCAGTGGAGGCAGGTAGGCCATGTCCTGCACTCGAGGAGTGCAAGCCTCTGTCACCAGCCTTTCCCAGACAGGACAAGGACTGGAAGGAAGTCCATTTAACCTTTTCAGTTTAAAGAAGTTCTCCCTAAACTATCCGAGTTTCTCTTGTAAAATGAACAAGAGACAAAGGAGAGACTTGCAGCCTCCCTATCTCTACAAAACTACTTAGAGTTGTGTTCATCTCATCAAAGTACCCCAGACATGCTCATAGTCTTAGCAAAATGCATATGGCTACCTTAGTGAAAGACCTTTACGCCTTTATGAAGGCCAGGAGAACATGTAGGGAGTTTGTGTTCGCTGCCACAACACTGAAACATGAGACAAGGAAGATAATATCTTCCAACATCTGGGGTAAGGACCTCTTCCCAGGATCCTTTCAAAGAGAAAATCTTCCATGGTTGTGGGTCCCCAACCTAAAAGGAAAACGGGAAAGTCTGGAAATATACTTCGGGCTGTTCAACAACATCCCATGGCTGCAACGACCGCGATGCCACAGGCAGGTGGTCAAAAATTTAATCCTACTGAACATTCGAAGCATAGATATGCTTCTGGTAGGAGGGAGGTTTCTTCAGGATCGTTGGACCCTGATCCTTGGGTCCAAGGCCTAATCAAGATGGGACTACGATGGGAAGTAGAAATGTCTCCATTCTCATTTCCTTAACTCCTCCTATAATCCAAAACCCACCTGGAGGAGCATACCTAAAAGCTCTAGAGCATACAGGTGGTAAGGAAACAGTAGTCCATGGTATTCCAAGGAAGGCTGTTTGGTGTTCACGAGAAAGATTCAAGAAATCTCAGAGTCATTCTGGACTTGTTGCCACTCAACAAGTTCAAATAAAACAGCGAGTTCAGAATGTTAATCCTTCTGAACATTTGGACCCTGTTTCAAAAAGGGGTGTTTGTAGTCTTGTCAGACCTGGAAAATGTCCCTTGGCAACTTCCAGCCAATCACCCCATCCCCTCCTATCTAGGATTCAAGTTACAGAAGGTAACGTATATCCCAGGAAAGATATGTGTCAGACTAAACACAGTCCTAAATATCTTCATAGGATTGGCAGACTTAGTCATGCAATAACCAAGTCTAGAAATGGTTCAGGCAATAATGTACCTGGACGAGAAGTTGGGGTGGGCAGCACCCGAAGTGGCTGGTCTATGAACATCCAAGGAGATGTACCGGTTCCCGGAACATCGCGGATGCAAGATAAGCCTCAAGAAGTCTCAATTCTCTCCAGCTCTCTGGTTTCAATGGCTGTAAAATCATTGAAGTATGTAGTCACACAAACTCTCCTTTCCAATAGGAATATTATAGGAGATTGTAAGGTCGGTCAAGAGACTCGGGTAATCAGTCAGATTTCCAAGACGGTTACAAGGAGGAGTTCTGAATTCTCTCCAGTTCGCAATAGTGACTAATCCAGTGCGAAGAGCACAGCTGAAAGATGCGTCAAGAGTCTGGAAAAGATACGCATTAAATGCTGGAAGAGATCTAAAAAGACCAATATAGGTTCTTCCTTAATTGCTTCTCTAGCAAAGGTTAAAGTCCGAAAGTCCCAGGACCATGTTGGTCCTGTCATGAGTGGGGAAGCTCTCTCCACGCAGATCAGACTTCCTTCGACTGATCCGGGACACCGAAGCGATAATGAGACGTCGCAATCGACAATGCTAGAAAATGTCTCATAGGTATAGGTGACGTTAACCATCCCTTACTTAAAGGTATGGCACCTGTCAGCAGTTCATATACAACCGATCCACAATATGACAGTGTATGCTCTATTTCGGCTCAAGCTGATAGAGTTAGAATGGTCCACGGACGCAGACCTATTCTCTCCCAGATGGGATCAAGTCCCAGAACTGCAAATCGACCTCTTCATCATGAGCGTCTTCAAGAAACTACCTCGATATGTAGCCCCATACGAGGACCCTCTAGTGGAGATAACAGACATTATGTCTCTGGTATAGAAGGGATGGACTCAGATATCCTGGTTCATCCCATCCAATCACCTGCTGAAGGTCTTCAACATGCTGAGATCCTTCCAAGGGGAATTAGCTCTATTGGCTCCCAAGTAGCCCAAGAGCAATATGTCCTCTTTAGTGAAGGATCTGAAGCTGAGGCTGGCCCTAGTTCTGAATCCAGGACTATATCAAAGGGTTCAGAATTTGATTGCCTTTGATTTTTCATGGCGAACCCGAACCCTTCATTTCATGATTTCCTTGCCCTAGTGGTTAGGAAAAGATTTGGGATCTCAGAAGGCAATATAGAATTCTTAGAAGAATACAAGTCTAAGTCAAGGAGAAGACAATATGAGTCTTCTTGGAAAAAGTGGGTTGCTTTTGTTAAAGCAAAAGGACCGAAAGAAATTTCGATGAACTTCTGTCTGTCCTTCTTTGTCCACCTTCATAATCAAAGCCTGGCGGCTAACACGATAACTACGTGCAAATCAGCCTTGACTTGACCTCTTCTATATGCCTTTCAAGTGGATCTGGCGAATGAAATCTTTAATAAGATCCCGAAGGCATGTGCAAGGCTTAGGCCTGCAGCACCTCCAAAGCCCATCTCTTGGTCTTTGGACAAGGCCCTACATTATGCCTCATCTATGAACAATGATGATTGTTCCCTTAAGGATCTAACCCAAAAGCTTAATTTTCTGTTCGCTATAGCCTCCAGGGCTAGAGTTAGTGAAATAGTGGCCCTATCTAGAGATGAGGGCCACATTCAGATCACAGAAGCGGGAGAACTGAATCTCTTCCCTGATCCAACCTTTCTTGCTAAGAATGAGTTACCCACTAAGAGGTGGGGTCCCTGGAGAGTCTGCCCTCTGAAGGAAGATGTCTCTCTATGTCCTGTAGAGTGTCTAAAGGTCCATCTTCATAGAACTTCAGACTTCAGGGGAGGACAGCTCTTTAAAGGAGAAACCTCTGGATCAAACTTATCTTAAAACAACTGAGGGCGAAGCTCACCTACTTTATTTGTAGAGCAGATCCTGACAGTACTCCCGCAGGTCATGATCCTAGAAAAATTGCTTCATCACTGAACTTCTTTCAGTATATGGACTTTGAGCGTCTTCATTCATTCACCGGATGGAAATCATCCAGAGTGTTTTACAAACATTATGCGAAACAGGTCCATGAATTAAAGCACTATGTAGTGGCAGCAGGTAGTGTATTAAAACCTGCCCATTAATTACTGTCAGAGACAGTTAATTAATTGGGACCTCGAACGTCCTCGCTCATATACTGGATGGGAATCATCCAGAGTGTTCTACAAACACTATGCTAAGCAGGTCCATGGACTGAGGCTTAATGTGGTGACGGCGGGTAGATTTTTAAACCTGCCATCTAAGTCTGAGATGAACAGCTAATTGACTGTGGCTTTCAATTAAAGGAAGAAGGGGTCATCACTTTTAGTGTGACCTCCCTTTTTATGAGTGTTACCATGGTGACACCATCTCTATTCAAAATCCCAGGTGTGGAATTACACAGATAGCACTAGTGCCGTACACAGTGTTGATAGAATGTAACCGGTACAGAATTTTCGAAGAGAAGTTTTATTATAAAAATTTTCTTCAATCTGAGAGTGGCACTCATCATTTCTTTCCCTTTCAAGAAAGAAATATAATTTCTGTATACGTTACGTGTATAATTCCGTTAACATGCTACATTCGTTTTACTGGTTAATTCATTTAGTCATTTATTAAGAATAAATGTCTATTAGAATGTATTGCGTCGTAATTCGCCCGACAATTGCATGTGTAAAATGCCAGAGTTCTTTGACTTACTAAAGTAAGTATTCTTCATATAGTTGTATGCTCGCAAATAATAGATATAAAAGACACTGTTATTGATTTGGCAATATATACAAACTGTGAGACTGTTTGTATATTAAGTGTGTACTTATGTTTGTTCATGTAATATATGCTAACCTTGAGGCCCCTTTTCTACTGTCTAGAATGATTCTTCCCTGTAGGGGGCAGGAAGCACTAACATTGTTTATGATTAGTTATGACAGATAACGGTAACGTCATTTGTCTCAATTGGTCCAAATGACCATAGAAATGTTGTCCCAAGGTTAAGGCACTGATGAAAATCCACAGATACATTAATGCTCTAGTACGCCTCCA
>NC_090730.1:124713131-124728131 GCF_036898095.1 Palaemon carinicauda
ATATATATGTATATATATATATATATATATATATATATATATATATATATATATATATATATATATATATATGTGTGTGTGTATGTGTCTATATATATATATATATATATATATATATATATATATATATATATATATATATATATACATATATATATATATATATATATATATATATATATATTATATATTTATATATAAACATATATATATGTGTGTGTCTATATATATATATATATATATATATATATATATATGCGTCTACATATATATGTATATATAAATATATATATATACATTTATATATATATATATATATATATATATATATATATATATATATATATATATATATATATATATATATATATATATATGTATCTATATACTGAATATATATGACTTTTAATCTTAAAAGACGATGGCTCTGGAAGCCTTTCTTGGGATAAGGTTGGTTGCCTTAGCCATTTTTTGTTCGCCTTTAAATAGACCAAAAGAAACCAACAGGTATCTAATTCATTGTTCGGGGAAGTAAAATGAGTTTTAATTTATTCATTGACCTTGAAGCAAAGGTACAGTACAATGGATACTTTAGGAAACGGACCCAAGTTATTTTCCTCTCACACTGCGGTATTTATGTGGGTTACTCGGTAGAAAAGGGCAACATATGAATAAAATAGCCAAAAAAAAAAAAAAAAAAAAAAATATGACAAAGGGAAGTTTCATAATATATTTTTAAGTTTGTTCGTTTCTTTCGATGTTGTTGATTTCTTTTGGCCGAAAATTAATTCCCTTTATGACGGTTTACCCAAACACAAATACATGGGTGAAGGTGTAAGCTTGGAAAATTATTCACTTCGTAATTCATAGTGATATGGCGGGTGCGTTACAGGATAATTATGTAAAAATGTAACATCTGAAAAGTATGAACACATATACACACATACACACACGCACATATGCATTGACACACACAGTCATATATATATATATATATATATATATATATATATATATATATATATATATATATATATATATATATATATATATTGCCAGTACTTTCATTTAATTTGCATAACTGACCTTTTTGATGTTGCTTTTGATGAAATCTCCAATGCTGAGACCTTCTGGCATCTTGGCTAAAGGCGCAGTGTGACACTGCCGAGCATCCTGAGTCACATCGGGCAGATTTGATTCATCTCCATCTGGTAGAAAGAAAGAATATCTTGTCTTAGATACACATATGACACGTTTACCTATTCATATATGTATATTAAATCGGAGTTTTACGAATTTGTCTGGTCTTATTGCTTTTCCAAATGAGCTGGTGGCTCCTGAAATTGTTAACTTCACCTCGTTAGACAAAGGCCGTATCAGCCTTAACTGTGATCTATAGAATTAAACTTACTACCAGGAATATAGTTTACAGTTCAAAATGAAAAGGGCACAGTGAGTCAGTTTTTGCTGTCCCCCCCTACCCCAGTAATTCTCTATTTATTTTCTCTTCTACCTCGAAGAGGGCTAGTGAAGGTTTTAAACACGCACATACACACAAACACACACACATACACACATATGTATATATATATATATATATATATATATATATATATATATATATATATATATATATATATATATATATATACACACACACACATATATATATATATATATATATATATATATATATATATATATATGCACATATATATACACACTCACACGCACATACAATAAACAAGCTAAACACCCTGGACATCCTTAAACTCAGTTAGACCAAAATTAAGGAAACACTGATGAAAGGAAGAAGCATCAATTTAATGAAAAGGAGACATAGAACAGGGTGCCAACAGATATTTGCTTTAAGGGATAAAAATGGGAATATTATCAACAAAAGATATGGAGTGACAAAAAATTGCAGAGGATATCTCTGCAATGCTATAGAGTAGTGATATAATTTTGCCATTAGGAAATGAGGAAACTCCTGCCAAGTAACAGTAGGAAAAGTAAAGAAAGTATTAGAAGGCATGTATAGAGGCGAAGCAGTAGGAGAAGATGGCCAAACAATTGTTTTAATGATAAATCAAGGAGATTTCACAGTAGTAGAACTCACGGCACTTTGTAAAATATGTCTGCAAGAATTCTCTATACCAAGAGCTTGGAAAAAAAAAATTATGCAAATTCACAAGGTCACACAAAAGACCTGAAAACTATCACTCAATAAGTTTACCATCCATTATCTATAAATTATTTACAAACATCATATTAGTCCGAATAGAAAGAAAACTAGGCTTTAATGAACCAAGAAAGCAGGCAGGTTTTAGAAGCTAGTATTCAACAACTGACCACATCACTGTAGTTAACCAGCTAATAAAAAAATCAACTGAGTTTTACAAATCATTATGTATGACATTCGTAGACTATAGGAAAGCTTTCATTCTGTCAAAACTTTAGCAGTAACGAAAGCACTTCAAAGACAAGGAATAGATTAATCTCATGTTAGAACACTTGAAGATATCTACATGAGAAGTAGAGCAATCCTAAAACTATATAAATATAGTTAGAAAGTTCTGATTGAGAAAAGAGTTACACCGAGAGAATTCATCTCTCCTAAATTATTCACAGTGAGGAAGAAATTTTTAAGAATTTAGATACCTAAACAACTTAAGTTTTGCAGATGACAGTTCTACCTTGTGAATCGTGGATGGAATTGCAAAAGATGATAGAAGATCTGAAAAGGGAAAGCAGAAATATGTGATTGAAGATGAATATGAGTAAAACTAAGATAATGATCAGAGAAAATGCAGAGACAACAAATAAAGGTTATGGAGTAATCTCTAGAGATTGTTAATGAATAAACATACTTAGGACAGACAGTAAGTTTTTTCTCTAGTATATGTGATTGAAAAAAAAAAAAAAAAAAAAAAACATGGGATGGAGAACATTTTGGTAAACAAAATTATATTATGACATTCAAAATGTCACTTTCTCTAGAAAGAAATGTATTTAATCGAATGGTCCTCCCAGTTCTAACCTATGCATTAAAAACTTAGAGCATTACTAAATCCTTAGAACATAAGCTAGTTACAACTCACACAGCAATGGAAAGAATTATGATAGAAATAACACTAGGAGACAGAACAAAAGAGCAACATTGATACGAAGGTAAACTAAAGTAAAGGATATCCAAGCAAAATTTAAGAAAAAGAAATGGACATTGGCAAGACATATAATGAAAATAAAAGATAATAGATGGTCATTAAAAAAAAAACAATGGGTCCCTAGAAATTGCAAAAGAAGCAGTGGAAGGAAGAGAAGACGATGGATTACCAAACTAAAAAAAAAATGCATAGAAAGAACGTAAACAGACGCGAGTGAAAAGTCAAATCTGGGGCGCTTTTTCTGCAATGGACTAGCTACAGATGGTGATGATATTAAGCTGCTCCTATAATACGCGGCGACTCCAGTGAAAAGGCCCACAGTTCATTGCCACATTCGTCCGTTAAAAGATGAATTGTGGAATTAACCCTTTAAGCAGTAAAACTTTCGCTTAATAACACTTATAAAAACTCATCATAGGTGTCTCAAACCCTTACGTACACTGTTTCATTATAATATTCATTATATGCATTCACTGACCTTCCAGTTCTCAATGCCTCTCCCTTTTAATGCATCTTTCAAGCAATGTATCAATAATTTTAAGGACACTCAAAATGCTCTGGTTTATCTTTTCACACGTAAAGTCAACCTTTCTTGCAGTTTCTTCTACGTGACTTCAAGCTTCTTATCTATCTATTCAAGTCTTTTTACACCACAAACACTATAAAAATAACTCATATTAACATATTCAATCATTTCTCTTTCATTCTCATTCATTTTTCTCTTAAATATAGGAGAATCAGGTCAACAATCGATTCCCAGACTCGATCTCTTTCCGTTTCTGGCATCCTAAAGTTGTGAAATTGTGACAGACTTGGCTCCAGGAGAAGAAGCTCATCTGCCATTTAGAGTGGTATTTCCAGTGGTCGGCAACTATTAACTAGGCAAAAAAAAAAAAAAAAAAAAAAAGAAAACACGGGCACGCACGCACACGCACACACAAACACACATTCACACACACCACTCATACTAGTTTGGTTCTCTGTGGGCGATCAGACTGAAGTCTCCACTATCACCAATTTGCAGTGGCCAGCGTGGTGAGGGAAATGGCAAAACCACAGACATGGCTAGGGACATGTCTGAGGCCTTTTCCCCTACAATGGACTATAAACAGTTGCATTTGTTGTTGTTGTTGATATATATATATAAATATATATATATATATATATATATATATATATATATATATATATATATATATATGTATATATATATATGTATATATATATATATATATATATATATATATATATATATATATATATATATATATGTGTGTGTGTGTGTGTGTGTGTGTGTGTGTGTACAGCATATCCAAATCATGTGCAATACCATCTCTCTCTCTCTCTCTCTCTCTCTCTCTCTCTCTCTCTCTCTCTCTCTCTCTCTCTCTCTCTCTCTCTCTCTCTCTCTCTCAAAAAGAGAAGAAAAAAAGCAAATACAGCTCATAAAACTTACCCCACTCACTACCTTTTTAACTAAATACGAGTATTTATTTACGAATAAACCTGTACACGAACGTAAAGAAACGGATGAATTGCTATTTCTGGAAAATGCCGCTACGCAAAATTTCTGTGGAATTGTAAAACGAGGTTTTTTTTTAAATGCGCAGTGAATAAAAATGTATTTATAAAATTATGAGCAACATTACCACATCTAGAAAACTGTAATGTTCTAAAATTATTTGTTTTGGCTTCCCCTTATGAGTAACAATGATATAATCATTATCTGCAATGGTTTACTTGATTGATGCAAATCAATCCGGTTGATTGAGGAAATGCCATCTAATTTATCTAGGTAACTAGTTACAGATTTTGTCCAATTTAAAAGTAAAAAAATTCATTCTTTTTTATCCAAACCTAACCAAACGTTATATATTTTTAAAGAGTATTCCTTATATATATTTTCCTATTGCCATTTGTTATTATAATGTAGATATACACGTATAAATGTTATGGGAAAATCCACAAGTTTACCCAGTCATTGCGATCGACATCAATTATACAGGATCTCATAAGCTATTAAGGATATCATGTAATTACCAAAATATTAGGTTGAGGATCACTTGAAATAACTATGTATCCTCATTTGAGAGGCATCAATGTGCATAAAACTACTTTTATTTCCTCAATCTATTACTCTGACTAAAAATGTGTACAACTGCAATTAATGTCTGCATAGACAGATAATGTTGATGAATTGTATCAAATCACACTTGCTTTTGCATTTATGTATAGCTTTTTAACTTTTATACGTCTATTTTTTTTACACTATTCACAGGCTGAAAATACATTCGTTCAAAAATAAATCGTTCAAAACAACCGACTTCAATCTCCACATTGGCTAGACTCTTAAAGTATCACTTTTCTATGCAATATCTTTTTTTAACCATTTTTATAATTATGCTTATGCTGATTAAGTATGTTAGGTGTAATTTCATTCATATTTCCATTGTAAAGGTCATATCCTAGGTTAATGTAGCTGAAGTCATCGGTTGCTGGGAGGTTATTTACGTTATCTATCACTGTTGGGTTTTTGACGTCATCTTGTGAAGTTGTAAAGGCCATCTGTTGAAGTGAGGCTGTTGAGGTGATCTGCCGAGCTATGGTTTTTTTTTTTTTTTTATACACATATCAAGTGCTAAGGTCAAGTGGTTCAGGTCATTCGATGGGGTTGGTCTCAGGTCAGCTGCCAACAGGGTTGTTGTCACTATCCATGAAATCGGGTCAAGCTCATCAATCTGTAGAGGTTGGATTGTTGACGTTTAAATAGTTTTTATTTTTATTTTATTTTTTTTGCCACCCATTTGCCAGCTCTCCACAGTTCTGTCTTTTTTTTTCAGGAATGTTGATCTCATCCAATGTTGTAGGTGACATCCCTTTCATTTCCTTATTTTTTTTTTCTTTATTCATTTACTCTTTTTCTTTTTTATTCCAGTGCTGAATGGTGTGGATCGTGTGGTATGTGCGCTGGTATTTAGAAAGATTCAGATGATCATGTCAGGAATGTAGTGAAAATGGACTGAGACTTTTTGGATATTGCCAAAACACAAAAAAAGTTTCATTTGTTTTTGTTAGTCAAAGTGTAAGAGAGCTAGTGCAATATATACTGTACATGCATTAATGATTTCCTTGGTTATCAATTCTTCTAGCAGGCTACAGCTGTACAGTGAAAGGAGTGAAAACGCAGTTGATGGATCGAATAGGATACTTGCAAGGATATTACAGAGGCATTTGAACAGTGTGAATTCCTCTGAGATATTTCGTATATATTTAAAATGATAATAATTAGTGTGATAGAACTTCTACAAGAAGTGGAAAATAATTTTGTGGTATTAGGACAAATGTATAGGATTATCTGGTTATGATATATGTTATATTTTTTTTTCTTGTTAGGTGTCAGCATTTATTTAAAGTAATGTGTGATAGCTGATATTTAAGTTATTCGATAGAGAATTGGTGTCATTGATCAGCTTCATTTATTTAGGTACTTTTTCATGATAATTTCATTTTGGTATACATGAAACTTTGAAGGTGCAATATCATATCCATAAAAAGAGATAATAATGTTAGGTCTCAGAAGACAAAACTGTGAGTTATCAAAAATGCGACGTAAACTCACTACCATACTCAGAATTAAGAATAACAATAATTGATTTCAATGAGACTGAAGGTCTCACTCTTTTGCCCTGGCAATAACTTATGCAAAATTCGTCTGATTTTGTGCATAGTACCGTATTATGCAATGCAGTTAATAGTATTTTATCAATGGTCATAAATACAACCAACAGTGATGAAGGACACTCCAAAATCACACCATTGTTCTCTAGTCTTAGATAATCCCATAGCCTCTGTACACCATGGCCTTCCACTGACTTTGATTAGAGTTTTCATTCTTGAGGGTATACTTAAGTAAGCTGTTCTATCTTATTTTTCTTCCTCCTGCTATTTTGAAGTTTTTATAGTTTATTTATGAAAGATCTGATATAATGATGTTACTGTTTTGGCATATTTTATCTTGATTGCTTGTTACTATTATTATAGTTTTTTTTTTTATTTCCTCGTTTCCTTTCCTCACTGGCTTTTTCCCCTGTTGGAGTCCTTGGGCTTATAGCATCCTGTTTTTCCCAGCTAGAGTTATTGCTTAGCTTGTTATAATAATAATAATGATAATAATAACAATAATAATAATAATAATAATAATAATAATAATAAAAAAAAATAATAAAAATAATAATAATAATAATAATATCGTTAGTGTTGGTAATTTCTTCTTTATTTAAAAGAATACTTACTCTTATGACAGATAATTTATTAATTCATAAAATCTATGGCTTTTAATATATAAATAGTTTGAATCCTTCCCTTTGCTGCAGAAGTAAGAGAGCTCAGTTGATTCCTTAATCGGAATTGTAGTCTAATATACCTTATGGCAGAGGCTAGGATTTACCTATACATCCTGAAATGTTATTCATAAAATATGTTACAATATAGTATTGCTAGTATTTGCTAGCTTTGCAAATAATGCATGGTTATGCTGGAATTTTGAATTTTTGCAGCCGATGTCTGGAGTTGGTGCTCATTTCGTATACGGTGCACAATGCAGCATAATTAAATAACTGCAAATCATTAGAAATGCGCATGCTATTAAAAATCCCATAAAATCTAGTAATAACTGTAGATTAAAAAAAAAAAAAAACAAAAAAAAACATTATCATCACTCCCATAAAACTTATATAGTTAATATATCCAACATTCTGTTTTACGCATTCACATCTTGTTATCCAACGAAACAGTTTGTAATATCTATTAGCTAAATTTTAGCAATAAAATTTCTTCGGGATTTACGGAATAGGTTGAATGTTTTTACATGATAAAAAAAGGGGAAAAAAATATGTTTATGTAAAACAAGTTCTCTACACATTCTGCTTGCGTTATTTCAACATTCCAAACACCCAATATGATTCTACTTTCACGAGATCAGGTGTTTTTGACATGTAATAAACTCACTACAGCTCACGTAAATTTGGGGTAAATACTTCAATTTCAAAAATGATAACGATAATATTTCGCTATAGTGACACTTAGACATATCTATACAATTCACTTAGGAGTTTCCGCTTTTCTCACGCGTCACGATACTGAAATGATTTATTGAAACATTTGGAACATGTCTGAATAAGTAAACTATATTTTGTAAACAAACGGTCCAAAATGACATATTTTTTTACCACCAGAGGACAAATAATTATGATTGAAATATTAGTTAAATTGTGTCAAAGTAAAAACCAAATCCTCTCCTACTTTGAAGATTATAGCAAATTATATTAGGAGAGAGACATACTGTACATGTTAAATAGGGCGCCCTGATCTAGAGAGGCAAACTGTAGGCGGGTCATCTGGCAGAAGATAATCAGGTTTTAGACGATCAATGGAGACCCAGTCTTCTTTGCCACGAATGTTTAGTAGGAATGCTTTCGGACTGCGTCGGATCACAAGTAAAGGGCCCGTGTAAGGGGGCGTTAGCGGTGGCTTGGTAGTGTCGTTGCGCAAGAAGACGTGCGTTGCAGAGTGCAAGTCCGTTGGTATGTGATGCTTCGCTGGGGGCTTGTAAGTCTGGCGGCACGGAGTGAATTTTCCCACAACGTGACGTATGCGTTGGAGATCGTCGGAGGAGGTTGTAGAAGGAAAAAATTCGGCGGGCGTCTTTAGGAGTGGTCCTTAGTCCTAGGAGGACCCAGGGAAGCTGAGTAAACCAGTTGCAATCCTTGCAGCGGGACATCAAAGCTGCTTTGAGGGTGCGATGAAAACGTTCAACCATTCCATTGGCAGCGGGGTTGTAGGCCGTTGTCTGATGTAGGGTGATGCCCAGGAGATTCGCTAATGACGTCCACAATTGAGAGGTGAAAGTGGTTCCCCTGTCAGAAGTAATATGCTCAGGGATACCAAATCTTGAAATCCATCCAGAGAATAAGGCAGATGTACATGAGGCGGACGTTGCAGTTTCCATGGGAATGGCTTCAGGCCAACGAGTGGAGCGGTCGATGGCGGTAAACAGGTAACGATGTCCTTGTGATGTGAGTAGGGGGCCTACAACGTTAACGTGAATGTGTGCGAAATTACGCTGAGGTTGAGGAAAGGTGCCCACTCCTGAATCTGTGTGTCGATGTACTTTGGAAGTTTGGCAAGAAGTACAGGCGCAGACCCAATCCTTAGCATCCTTAGAAATGCCGTGCCAAATGAACTTTGCCTTCAGCAGCTGTGCAGTAGAACGGCATGAGGGATGTGAAAGGCCGTGAATGAAATCAAACACCTGCCGTCGCATGGGAGCAGGAATCCAAGGTCGCGGTCTACCAGTATTGATGTCACAGAGGAGGGTGGTATTGGAGTCGTCGAGGAAGAAGTCTTCCCAAGGGAGGGACGTACAGGATGTCCTATATGCTTGATACTCTAGATCAGTGGTTCTCAAACTTTTTCATGAGCGACCCTATTTGAAACATTTCATTCCTTCGCGACCCAGAGTAAAGTGAAGAGAAAGAAAACATGCAATGATATATACACTTTATTTTGGAAAAAAAATAATGTGTACAGCTTTTCATTCACAAAACTAAACTAGTGGGATTTATGGCACTGCTTTTCCTTTTCACAAAACTAAACGAACAGGATTCATGGCACTGCTTTTCGTTCCCAAAACTATATTAATAGAATCCATGGCACTGCTTTTAATTCACAAAACTAAATTAATAGAATCTATGGCACTGCTTTTAATTCACAAAACTAAATTAATAGAATCTATGGCACTGCTTTTAATTCACAAAGCTAAATTAATAGAATTCATGGCACTGTTTTTCATCCACAAAACTAAATTAATGGGATCCATGGTGCTGTTTCTCGTTTACCAGTTTGTCAAATCGTGGAATCATTGTCGTAAGGCTGCATCTCATATCATGCTCGGGGTTAAGCTTGTTCCTCGACTTATTTTTCATATGAGTCAGAGCCGAGAAACCTTGCTCGCAAAGGTATGTTGTTACATAACAAAAGTAATTTGTGGTTAAAGAAGAATAATTCAATTAAGCAACTGAAATACACTGAAACACTGAAAGCATGATAATGTTCCTGTGTCCCTGCGACCCATCAAAATTGATCTCGCGACCCAACTTTGGGTCGCGACCCATAGTTTGAGAACCACTGCTCTAGATCCTGTCATTGGGCTTCAGCCAGGGAGTTGTAATCCAATCCCAGTTGAACGGCAGCCAACGTGTTTCTTGACAGGGCATCGGCAACGAGATTCATTTTCCCAGGGATGTATTGAAGGGTGCAATTGTATTCAGCCATGGCAGAGAGATGTCGGCGTTGACGGGCGGACCAGGCATCAGACTGTCGAGTGAAGGCGTGCACCAGAGGCATGTGGTCTGTGCAAATGACGAAGGGTGTACCTTCTAAGAAATGGCGAAAGTGACGAACAGCCAAGTGCACCGCCAGCAATTCTCGATCTAGGGTAGAATAACCCAATTCTGCCTTGGACACTTTTCTGCTGAAGAAGGCCAATGGGCGGGGCGAGCCGTTGACCACCTGCTCGAGTACTGCATCAATAGCAATGTCGCTGGCATCAGTGGAGAGAAGGAGAGGGGCATGTGGTATAGGAAAAGTGAGAGCCGCAGCAGTTGATAGGGCCTTCTTTGCATTGCAGAAGGCTTCTTCTTGAAGGGGACCCCACTTCAGGTCCTTTGGCTTGCCCTTGAGGGAGGCGTAGAGGGGAGCAATAGTGGCGGGAATGGCTGGCAGAAAACGGTGATAATAGTTGATCATGCCCAAGAATTCCTGCAGAGCTTTGACAATCGAGGGCGCGGGGAAGTTCTGAACGGCTGCTACCTTCTCAGGGAGGAGATGGACTCCTTCATGAGTGATGCGGTGCCCTAAGAACGACACTTCGTTGGCGCCAAAGGTACACTTGTCGTACCGGACTACAAGGCCGTTTTGTTGCAGGCGGTCGAGCACGATGCGCAGGTGATGGAGGTGTTCCTCTTTTGAGGAGGAATAACACAAGTATGTCGTTCACATAACATACACAGAAAGGGAGGTCCCCTAAGATGCCATCCATGAGACGTTGAAACGTGGCCCCAGCATTACGAAGGCCAAAACAGGAGTAATTGAAGGTGTATGTACCAAACGGAGTGGTGATGGCTATCTTGGGGATGTCTTCTGGGTTCATAGGCACCTGATAATACCCCTTCAGGAGGTCTAGCATAGAGAAAACCTTCGCTTTGTGCAGGTAGGTGGTCACGTCAGCAATGTTTGTGATGGGGTAGTGATCCGGTTTGCATGTTCAGGCGCCTGTAATCCCCGCACGGATGGAGGGAGCCGTCTTTCTTCAGAACGATGTGTAAGGGTGATGACCATGGGCTGGAGGCCTTTTGGCAAAGGCCCATTTCCTCCATTTCGGCGAACGTCTGTTTGGCGGCTGCCAATCGTTCCGGTGCCAGACATATGAATTTTGCGAAGACTGGGGTCCCGTCGTCTTGATATGGTGATAAATACCGTGTTTGGCGTGAACCGTGGGCGCTTGGCGAAGTTCTGGACGGAAAACTTCCAGGTACGACGTGAGGAGGTGGGCGTAGGCATCCGTGGGTGCGTTAATGTGGAGAGCGAGGTTAGAGGGGGCGGGTTGAAGAGGTGTCGACAAGTACGAGTCTGCGATGACCAATCGTCGGTGGGCGACATCGACCAGAAGGCGGAAGTGAGAGAGGAAATCCACACCGAGGATTGGCAATATGACGTTAGCAACGAGAAACTTCCAATTAAATTTACCGTTTCCGAACGATAATGTGAGGTTCTCGTAACCATAGGTGGGTATCGCAGATCCGTTGGCAGCTACGAAGCAGACGTCGGCAGATGTAGACCGACTACTTTGTGTCTTGAAGAGTTTCCTTGGCAAAAGAGAACGACAAGCACCCGTGTCTACCAAAAATTGCACGCCCGTTCCTGCATCATGTAAAAAGAAAAGATTAGAAACACGAGAGGCCACCGCCACGAGCGATGGCCTACTTACACGTTTTTTGGCCACTGACAATCCTTGGCACATTTCTTCGTGGTTGCCCCGAATCTGAAGTGGTAGTAGCAAAACTGCGGCGGATGGGAGGTAGTAAGTGGCTGTAGAAGTCGTTTGTTGGGGCGTGAGCAATTGTTGGGTGGTGAGTGGCTTTGTCGCCGCTTCGGCACGTCACGGGGTAGGCGTGTATGTCATACGGCATTCATGTCAGCTTCAGTTGACGTTGAATAGGAGGTCTTGAAGTGGCTGTCCATAAGGGCGTTGGCTTTGGTCATCAAGTCCTTTATGGATAAACTATCGACATCGGGTATGGCAGCGCGTATAGGTCTGGGTAAACGGCGTATCCAAAGGGCACGAAGTAGGTTCACCTCATGAGGAGAGCAGTCTGCGGCAGGTTGAAGGCGAGCGATACTGGTCATTTCCCTGAGGGCGAGTGAAGCCCTTTGGTCCCCCAACAGTTGTTGCGAGAGCTGAAAAAGCTTTGCTATACGAGCGGCTGGCGACGGCGAGTACTGCTGCAGAAGGTATGTTTTAAGGGTGTCATACTCTATTGGGGTGTCTCCTTGTTCACAAAGCCAGTCGGATATTTCTGGGAAGGTGTCCTCGGGTATCGCCGCGAGAACATAATCTGCTTTGGTGGTTGAGCGAGTCATGCCTTTGATGCAAAACCGGACTTCTGCACGCTGAAACCAAGCAAACGCCTCTCCGCTGGCAAACGATGAAAGTTTAAACGGGCCAGCCGCAGCGCCAACTTCCGTAGAGTCCGCCATAGTACCAACGATGGAGGGGCGAGGGCGGTGGAGGTGGAAGGCGGTGGGAGCGAGTCGACTTCCGGGGTCACCAATGTGACGGGCCGAAAGCAAGGTCATGACTCAAAGGCAGGAAGCAATCAACTGAGTAACTTTATTATAGAACACTCTCCTTTGTATACAAAACCTCAAGGCAACAGGCTTTTTTCATGTTCACAAGACAGACAATGTTACAGAGGAAAACCGGAGACATGATTATTCAGGTTCTTTTTAGTGCGAGGGAAGAGCGCAGATACAAGCATGATATATACAAAATAATTTATGTACGATCGTGTGACACACGGTTGGTACAATAGTAGCTAGTTAAGGGCAGACAGTAATTTAATGATACAATTCATTTTCTGCGTATGATCTAATGGCAAAAATGATGATTCTCATCATATGAATTATGAATAAGAAGACTAAGACAGGAGTAGTAGATTCATACTGATATAATCAAAGATATTCCAGATATCAGTCCAAAACCCGATTATACTATTATTATTTGGTTTAATGAAAAAAGGACTTCGAAATTCTGCCGGGAAGAAAACAAACTGAGCAAACTAAACGAAAAGGCAGAAATCAATGCAGCTGGAGGCCAAAAGAAATTCGTAAAAATCCTTCAGTAGCCAGCCCAATAAAACGGATAAAACAGTTCCAAAGCTGTGTTCATATATAAAAAGCAAAGTTATGATATCGAAAGTAACGATAGACTCATTTAGATAAAAATTGAAGTGAAGGAATACGGAGACAAAGATAGAATTCCAGTTTTCGGAAGTAGAAAAAAAAATCTCTGAACTGAATATTCCGAGGTCTGACAATTTGTGCAAAATAAATCTAGGAAGTGGTGGCTTGGTGGGTGCTACGAGGTCACTTGAAAATTCAGTAGAATAGAATATGAACATACCTCCCAGCAGACTGCAGTAGACTAAGGAAGCGGTGAGGGCAAAAATATTAATAAAAATTTATGGAAGCAAAACACCCAATTTTATCGAGGAAAATTTAGCAACTTGAATTAATTGAAGACTATTACACAGAGAATTTGATTTATAATATTTAACAGACAGATTAGATAAAAGAAATAAGAGGAAACAATTAGCAGAAAAATATGAAGACCCTACATTGGAAACATTAGACGCCAAATCTTCGCAAAAATATTAGAGTGCCTAAAAGACTTATGGAACAAGTGATGCTATTGTCCATTCCATAATAACCAAACGAAAGAAAGTAGAAGGTAGCTTATGGCACAAATATTTGTTATAAGCATTGGGCTCCATTACAAATCTGCTCTGAGGCTTACATCGATTTACAAGGTATTTGAGTAAACTCCAAAGGTAAGAGTGGGATAGTAATACCCTTGGGAATTACTACGCACAAATGAATTATTTCTAAATAGTAAGAATTGAAGGAGATGATATCAGACTATAAAATATGGAAGAGTAGGCTAGAGAATGGAGAACAGAAAGCCAATGCAAAAGTTTAAGGTGACCCATAAAGAAACAGAGATACAGTCCAAATAAGAAAGTGGCATATGTGGAAACGGATACGGACAATTCGCTGCCCACATTTCGCCACCATCAATTAGCCACCAACAATTAGTCGCCAAAGACAGTTCACTTCCAACAATTTGCCGCTACGGACAGTTTACCGCCGGCGAACTTTTATTTCTATTAGATATTATTACTAACAGGTCATTCCTAGAAAGTGACTAAACTATCACTATTTGTCACCAGCAAACTCTTAATAACTAATTTATGTTATTGCTAATAGCCCATTCCTTGAAAATTGCTAATTTTAGTTTTAACAATGAAAATTGCTAATTACCCGTATTATTTATGTAATTTTTTTTTCTTTTTAAGGTTTCAAAATAAAAAGCTTCTGTACCCTTTCATAACTTATAATGGCTGCTGGCCTTGATTCGCATATTGAAGTTTTAGTAAATGATTTGCTCTCAGAATTAGAAACTATATAAATTTGGTTTGAGTGTAATTTCTTGGGC
>NC_090730.1:124745631-124768131 GCF_036898095.1 Palaemon carinicauda
TTGTCTTTATGCAGTTTTAGGACTGCTGTATCTCCAAGTAATCTAACATAAGATTCATCTACTCTTCAATTTTGATGGGCACCAGCCACCCGTTGAGATACTACCGCTAGAGAGTTATTGGTTCCATTAACTGACCAGACAATACTACATTGGATGCCTCTCTGATTACAGCTCATTTTGTTTTTGCCTACAAATACACTGAATAGTCTGGTCAATTTTTTCCATATTCTCACCTGACTACCCTGGGAATAGCAAACATCTTTCTTTGCACAGGGGGTTAACTACTGCAATGTCATTGCTCAGTGGCTACTTTCCTCTTGGTAAGGGTAGAAGAGATTCTTTAGCTATGGCAAGCAGCTCATCTAGGAGACGGACACCCCAAAATCAAACCATTGTTCTCTGGTATTGGGTAGTGCCCTAACCTCTGTACCATGGCCTTCCACTGACTTTGATTAGATTTTTCCTGCTTGAAGGTACACTTGGTCACGGTCTTCTATCTTGTATCTCTTCCTCTCGATTGTATTGAAGTTTTTGTAGTTTATATATAAGATATCTAATTTAATGTTGTTTCTGTTCTTAAAATATTTCATTTTGATTATCTATTTCTTCTCTTATAGATTATCTATTTCCTTTCCACACTGGGAGATTTTTCCCTGTTGGAACCCTTGGGCTTATAACATCTTGCTTTTCTATCTAGGGTTATAGCTTGGCTATTAGTAAAAATAATAATAACGAGGTTTTGACAGAATAAAAACCTTTGTAATGGTTTATAATTGGCATAAATAGTGGTTTATCATCCTCTGTCGATTTTTCCATCAGCTGGTTAATTACATGGATATGGTCAGTTGTTGAATACACACGCACACACATAAACAGTATATATATATATATATATATATATATATATATATATATATATATATATATATATATATATATATATATATACATACATATATATATATATATATATATATATATATATATATATATATATATATATATATATATATACTGTGTACATGTATATATATATATATATATATATATATAAACTGTGTACATGTATGTGTATATATATACAGTATATATATATATATATATATATATATATATATATATATATATATATATATATATATATATATTTATATATACATGTACATACATATATATATATGATAAATTTTTGCACATTTAAACGTGTTTCTTTCATCTTTCAAATAAGCCATATATATTAATACATTAAAGTCTGGATTCTCTTAACGACCTCGGGATCAGAGCCCCAGGCGGAACCGCCCAAAGACTATGATATCGGACCGGCGGGGATTTGAACCCTCGTCCAGGATATCTGTATGCCAGTGACCATACCACTCAGCCACGAAGAAAGATAAAAGTCAATGACAATTCTTCTATACATATACCTGTCAAATTCAGGTTTTCTGTACTTAGAATTGAAATCAACCCATCTTCACCATCGTAGCTAATTGGTAGGTTTGGGACTTGGCATTCGATTAATGATAAATTTTTGCACATTTAAACGTGTTTCTTTCATATTTCAAATAAGCCATATATATTAATACATTAAAGTCACTGGCATACAGATATCCTGGACGAGGGTTCAAATCCCCGCCGGTCCGATATCATAGTCTTTGGGCGGTTCCGCCTGGGGCTCTGATCCCGAGGTTGTTAAGAGAATCCAGACTTTAATGTATTAATATATATGGCTTATTTGAAATATATATATATATATATATATATATATATATATATATATATATATATGTGTGTGTGTGTGTGTGTGTGTGTGTGTGGGTGGGTGGGTGTGTGTGTATACTGTATATATGGTAGTGTGTATGTTATTTTAGATTTACATATGAAAAGAATACCATCTGGAACTCAATCTGTCCGAAGAGATGATGTCTATGACACCCCTAAGGCAATGGCTATTCAATATAAAACTTCAACACGTTCCATTTATCTGCAGAGAAAGCTCATTAGCAGTGAATCGAACCTCCTTAGCATTTTGCGCCATGTGATATCAGCGTTTGCAGCAAACCAGGAGAGAGCATTAACAGAAATTAGAGAGAGAGAGAGAGAGAGAGAGAGAGAGAGAGAGAGAGAGAGAGAGAGAGAGAGAGAGAGAGAGAGAGAGAGAGAGAGAGATATGAGCTCACCTTCACCTTAAGTAAGTGTATCCCAGCAGGTGTTCCTTTGAGCATTGTGATGTCACCATTCTTCCCGTCCACTTGGAAGTGATTGGCAACGTCGGATGAGGTCGTCGCATCCACCTCGAACATCTTGTCATCCAGGTCGTAGTCATCCAAATCTGTCACGTGAACAGCTACAATAACCATTGATGGGAACTGGCCCTGGGATGGATGACATAAACAGTCTTATAGAAACTCTGGCTAATCTCAATGAAGGATTGTGTGAAAATATCTGTGAATTTAATGAAAGATAAGTTTCATCTAAAGTCTGTTATGAACGTATGACGAAATACCTGGTTTATGGAATATAGCATATTATAGTTACCAAAGTTAATCTATTTTTATAATTGTAAAGAAGTAAATTCCCGAAGTTTTATTGACTTATATTAATTGACATATTTTCAGAACACCTGACATTAGATTAAATAGGGAAAGTCTTAAACTTGCAGCCACTTGGAAACAAAATTGAGACCGCGAAAGACTATTTAAGGACATTATAACAAGAAATTGTTTAAAGAATCCGTCACACAATAGCTAATTCGTGGAAATATAAAAAATTTCTTGTATCTTCTACACATAGATCAATTGATCATAAAAAACATAAATTTCTAAGCAAATGCTTCTGAGGACAAATACTAAAAATGATTATTGTAATAGATGCGGATCACATTATTTTCTTTTTTTTACTGAAATTTATTAATTAAACTCTAGTGATGCAAGCACGATTAGATTACACAACCCTCTCACGTCAATGACATCACATTACAGCCATGCCTGAGAACCGGTTCCGTTGCAAGGCAGCCAATATTTGAAGAGATTTTCGTTTGAAAAACATGATTATATCAATAGAAGTTAATGTCATACATACAAACTTATGTAATTATAAGTAGCACATTTCATACAATTATAGTATTAAAATCAGTGAGCAGAAATATTTTGTACCAAAAGTTAAAACATAAATTAAGCCATTGCCTGTTTTCCTTTGATATTGTACTGTATTATCCTCTTTTCACATTTCAAACCTATCTGAGGTCACCAAGAAAGTGATCTCATGGGGATCCCTATTCTATATAAATATCGTACATCGGTTCTTTAATTGTCTCCGTCATACTAACTGTGTCAAGAAGCAAAAGTACTAACTCCAATCAAGTCTTTCACTATTACTCTCGTGTATTGATACACACACACACACACACACACACACACACACACACACATATATATATATATATATATATATATATATATATATATATATATATATATATATATATATATATATATATATATATATATATATATATATAATTTATCGCATTAACTCGTGATTTTTATTTATTCATATAAGCCATAAAACCTGTTAATATCGAATTCGTCTTCCTCTAGATCAGAGACCCAAGGGGGAATTAACTTTATGATAATAGCTTCTGGTCACCCAAGAATTGGAACCCGAAAAGAGTCGATACTGAGGTTACTGACAATCTTAGTTTCGACTTGGTCTAGGTTTAAATCCTTTGCCGAACAGAAGCTATTATCATAAAGATAATTCCCCCTTGGATCTCTGATCACCAAGGGGGAATTAGTTTAGCGATAATAGTTCCTGGTCCGCCAAGAATTCGAACCCAGACCAAGTAAAAACTGAGGTTACAGTCGACCTGTTTCCAATTGATCCGGGTTCGAATGCTTGGCCAACCAGAAGCTATTATCATATAGTTAATTCCCCCTTGGGTCTCTGATCCAGAGGCAGAGCGAATTCGATAATAACAAGTATATATATATATATATATATATATATATATATATATATATATATATATATATATATATATATATATATATATATATACTGTATATATATATATATATATATATATATATATATATATATATATATATATATACTGTTTATGTATGTATGTATGTATGTATATATGCATATATATATATATATATATATATATATATATATATATATATATATATATATACTATATATATATATATATATATATATATATATATATATATACTGTATATATATATAGTATATATATATATAAATATATATATATATATATATATATATATATATATATATATATACTGTATATATATATATATATATATATATATATATATATATATATATATGTATGTATATATGTATATATATACATATATACTGTATATATATATATATATATATATATATATATATATATATATATATATATATATATATATATACTGTATATATATATGTATATATATATATATATATATATATATATATATATATATATATATATATATATATATATATATATGTGTATGTTTGTTGTGTGTGCTTATTAATCCATTTCTTCTTACGAAGGAGTAGTTCCAGAGAATACTAAGATATTGGTTAAACCTATATTCGTGCTTAAACTTTTGAAACGAAGGTGAAATATCTCCACCTAATACTGCCATAAAATTGCTATAGATGGTTCATATATTTGCAAAGAAGACATCAGTAGAATATTTAAATCTTTTACTACGACACGTTTGTGTGCTTTATATATTTAGGTCTTAGCATCACAGTACCTCTCAAACTCCATCTATCTATCATTTCCTAGAACATCATTCCGTCAACCACCAGGCACTCCTAGAATACACTCTTTTCACCAATGTATCATTTCTCATTCTTTCCATCATTAAAAATAATTGATTCTTTTTTTTTCAATGGTAATGAGTTTTTCAATGCATATTCATATCTCAGCGTTTCACTACTTCTCATGCTAGATATGATATGATCACAAGTTTTATCAACAGCTCCAAATATTTATCTTCTATTCAGCAGCCTCACTTCCCTTTCATACGGAAGATTTGGCTAACATTGACTATATACATTCTCATGCTGGCTTGAAAAAAATATGAAGATTCTTCCCAAGCTTTACACTATGATAATTTCCTTGATTCGTTAAATAGTCTTCCTTCATCCTCCTACCCTTATCCAACACATTTACTCATTAAATTCTAACACAAATTTACAGGTTCCATTCTTTTTTAGTCTACATTAACATTCTTCGCTCTATGTCGGAGGTTTCGAATGTTATTCACAACTTTAATCCTATTCAATAAACTCGTAACTCTTCTTGCAAATATTTTAAAAATATTTTACTGAATCATGAAATTCAGCGATTCTTCACTACTTTCACTTTGCACAAAGATTTGATTTTCCTCTTTAACTAACTCATTACTTCATCCAGAAATATACTAAACAGCCATGAAGTCATATCATAGCCACATCTCAGAAACAATTCATTATCAACCCATTCAGTCTTCTTTCAATGTATTATAATATGCTTTGTTTCCGTCATGGAAAATTTCAGTGGCTATCCATAAATTCGTCGTATACATCATAAATCTTGAACCCTATATTAATTCTATATAAGTTGTACTATTATACAATTCTAGGTCCATGTTTTTAGCAGGCAGCTTTGTTTTCACTTACTTTCGTACATCTCAAATTACTCTTTCGTAACAAACACTTAATTTTCATGCTTTCTTACTTATGTAAACCCACTCTGCTCTACCTCCCTAATATTGTTTCGTAATATGTCCTTCAGTCTATTCGCTTATATATATATATATATATATATATATATATATATATATATATATATATATATATATATATATATATATATAAAATTACATAAACTCTTTTCAGTTAGTAGGGTTCTTGCAGTCTTCAATCTCTTCAAGTCCTTAATATAATTATTATTTCTAACTTTACGAAAATCCCATTTTTCTATTTAGCCTTTTTGACTCTCTCCTAGCCTCCATAATAAACAAATCTACAAAATCTGAAATTCACTCTCCTGGTAGAACATTTACTTTAGACAGCTTATTTCTATTTTTCCTTTTCATTGAGTTTAAATCCTCACTATCTATTCTCTGTATATTCGCCGGTAGGGTAACTAATTACAGCCTCGGAAATGCTCTTGTCTGCTCTCATTACTTTCTCTCTTTTATCGACTATTTTCCTCTTGAATATCCCATCCAACCTCCTCCATACCTTTTCAGGGTCTTTTCTGTTTATTCATGGGAACCCAAATAATCACTTTTTATTATTATTATTTTTATTATTATTATTATTATTATTATTATTATTATTATTATTATTAGCTAAGCTACAACCCTAGTTGGAAAAGCATGATGCTATAAGCCCAAGGGCTCCAAGAAAAAATAGCCCAGTGAGGAAGGGAAATGAGGAAATAAATAAACTACCAGATAAGTAATGAACAATAAAAATATATTATTTCCAGAACAGTAACAACATTAAAACAAATAGTTGATTATATAGATTAAACATATTTCCTTATCCCATGCTTACTATTTATATCCTTCCCCTATCTTCTAAAACAAAACTTCATCTTTACCTTCGTACCTTTAAACTTACCCAATTGTTCATGGGTTTTCTCAACTGTCTTTATTACATTAACAGCCAAACTAACCCCCACCCCCTTCCACTCTAAGTTAAACTTTTTTCTAACTTAAACTCCGACTCAAACAATAACAAAATACTTTGAACTATTTCTCCTTTCAACTTTACGTCCACCTACGTGTTCTCTCATATGTAGTAAGTGTGGAATATTTATTGTTGAAAGCAACGTAAAGATTTCTCTGATTAATATCATAGGTATTTGATTTGATAAAATGCCTTATGAAATAGAATGAAAAACAACATAATGTGACAAGCAAGAAATCTTGAAAATCCAAATAAATTAGAAAAGCTAACAAGTATTTGGGAAATTGTAAATATGTTTCAGCATAACCTAAATCATAATCCAAAACACCAGATAAAATGCATTCATTGTTTATTAATTACAAAAATAAGTGATCATAAATGTAAAAGTTGAAAATATTTTAATAGTAAAAAAAAAGCGATGAATCAATGTGCGCAAAAAAAGAAAGAAAGAAAAAAAAAACCTTCTGAAGCTAAGTCAAAAAGGGAATATGATACACAAATAAATAAAAAAAAAAAAACTCATATATTGGAGATGAAACACATCGTAAACTCGAACAATACTTGGTAATTGTAGACCTTAATTTTGCTTGTTCCATTGGACATTGGAGAGTCGTTCACATCCCCGACCTCTAAGGTGAAAAACCGGATGCCTCTTCGACCTGTCTGGTCTTGGGTCACAAAGGGAAGGGGATACACCTTCTGCTCCTCTCGGTCTAACGAGACTAAAGGATTTAGGCGGTACGTTGACCCTAATCTGTGAGGTAAAGAGAAACAAGAGCATTGTTGATTCCGTCTCTCTGGTAAAAATTATCGCTTTTTAAATTACTACCTAACGAATAATCGTTTTCCTTCTTTAATATATAACTGTTCAGAAAAAAATTCGCAAAGGAAGCTTGCAATAAAAAGGGGAAGTTGTGCAAATAAGCTTATTTAACCATTCCAAAGGTAATCGAAGGACATGAGTCTTGTCCTCAGCCACAGCTAGATAAAAGGGTTAGGGGAAAATAGTAACAACGCCTCAATATTGTAAATCATATAAAAAAGATATATTAATAAGCAATGAAAACAATTTAACAAGGATGACATAAAATCCTTGGTAAGAAAATGTATAAATGAAACCAGAATAAAAAAAAGAAAATAAAAGAGAGAGAGAGAAGCTGAGAAAAGTAAAGCCATATTTTGGCATGCATTTTTAAAAAGGATATTGTAAAAGTTAGTTTGATATCATTGATTAAAAGTTACGTTTTAACCTACTGTACTGTACATTCAAAATTAATCTTTTTTTAAATATGAAGAGAATGTGTAATGAAAAGCTTTTTGGCTTTAATTTATGATTAAAGGTATTGGAAACTAAAACTGGGTTCTTGTTAGCACACCCTACTTACTCATGTGAGCTCTAAGTTAGTTTGAGGTATCGAAAACCATGGAAACTATAGTGACAACTTCCTAATAACATTAAAACCATGAAAATTTAAAATAAGAAATAAGTTTAGTGCATGTTTTCATACATCACAAACGTTTCTCATAGATTTTGAATATAAAACTTTTGACCCCAAGAACTTGTTTACTCAGTAAACTTATCTTACACGCTTAGTGGAATAAACAACAAATTCCTTCTCCCTATTAGCAATATGTTATCCAAAGAATAATGGCGTCTTACCCGTCAACAGGAAGAAGACTGAATTTTTCCAGCCAAGAAACGGATCAAACACCATGGTGCACGGACAGCCATTGTCACTTCCATCAACATCGCTGAGCTTTATAGTTATCGATTTCACATCCTCAGGATCCATGTTCTCCATGACTTTGGCGTAACTGTTTTCCTAGAAAAACAAAGTATGCAACATCATTCCTATTCCGATTATATTTTGATCAAACTTCGCTATTTGCAATACCCTATTTTAAACTTAATCGGATTTCGGAAGTACTGTATATTCACCTTTCGCCTCTTATAAGGTTTTTTATCTTGTCATATTAGTCTATATACTTTATTCTATGTGCAATGAAAATCATTATGCATGCTACACTAGAACAATTATCGATTAACATATTATTGCATGCACACACACACACACACACACACACACACACATATATATATATATATATATATATATATATATATATATACATATAAATATATATATATATATATATATATATATATATATATATATATATATATATATATATATATATATATATATATATATATATATATATATATATATATATATATGGATATATATATATATATATGGATATATATATATATATATATATATATATATATATATTTATATATTTATATATATATGGATATATATATATATATATATATATATATATATATATACTGTATATACATATATATGTATATACTGTATATATATATATATATATATATATATATATATATATATATGTATATGTATATATATATATATATATATATATATATATATATATATGCATATATATATATATATATATATAGAGAGAGAGAGAGAGAGAGAGAGAGAGAGAGAGAGAGAGAGAGAGAGAGAGAGAGAGAGAGAGAGAGAGAGAGAGAGAGATATATTACATATTTTATCTATTTTATAAGTAAATGATGAGAGAATGTACGTTTGTTACGACAGAATACACAGTTAGAGATATACTACATATTGGTGAAGGTTTTTAGCATCAAGCTGAACAAAGATGTAACTGGTATTGATTGAAAGTACGTCCGAGACGAAATCTTGCCAGGGATTCCCATTGGTGTCACGTGTTCAAGATGAAACAATGTAGTTGCAGGAACTTATAATGATTATTTTATTCCTTTCAGCTGAGGAATTCCCTTACACAGAATATGGTGGATGATATGATCAGGTGTTGCTAAAAAATTCTTTAGTGAATAGAGTGAATTTAAAATTATAGAGATTCTGAAATATCTCAAAATATCTCAAATAATGAGATGGTTCCGGCAGTTGATGAGAAATGACTAAAGTACTATAAACCAGTATATATGGGAAAATCATTGAGAAGAATTATATGAAAGCTCGAAAAATCTCAATGAAAGAGCAAGGAAAGAAAGCAACCCATGTGGAAATTCTTGCATAAAGTGTTCAGGTTAGAAGGAAATTGAGAGTCAGGTCCCCAAAATATAAAAATCTGATGTAAGAATATTAATGACGATGATTATTGTGGTGGATTTAGCAAAAGAGGTTCAAATAATATTGGAAGGTGTAATGGATAAAATGCGAGCATCCAGTTTTAGAAAAAAAAAATGCATTACATACCATACGGTGAGGATTGGCATTTAAAGAAAGAGGGAGAGCTGCATCGCTATGGGTGTAGTGGGAAAAGGAAATATAAGATATAAAACAGTGTACTTACAGGTGAATGTTTATGTGGGTGATTATCGTTGAGATCTCTGATGATCAGATGAACGGTGGCAGGATCAGCATCGTGACCTCTTCCCCCTTCATCGTTAGCCCTCGGATACAACATCATTATGCCCTTCTTAGCAGCCTCACGATCTGAACACTGGATAAATGAAAAAGCAAGGTTTTCAATGGTTGACAGAAGAAAGCCCTTTTATTTTCCCTTATCCTTATAAGAAGCTTCAATATAAGAAATGAGAAATAATCCTCTAATCTCACTTAAATCAACAAAATTGGACTAATACTACATTTTCTGCAGCCGGCGAGCATATAGATATACCCACAAGACACACAAAGGTCACTGGTAATACTGAAATAAGAAGCTATTACTTACTCCTTTCAATGATATGTCGCCATTTTTGCTGTCTATGGTAAAGTTGAGTTGTTCGACAGGAGACAGATAATACAGTATGTTTTGGTTGACTGTGCGTGGTAAGTCTGGGTCAACAGCTGATACCTGATGTGATAAAAAGAAGTACATTTGGGTCATGTCATTAGATACAGAAAAATAATACAAATAAGCAATTAGATCTCACTCATATACACTTGCTCAAAACTGAAACCTAATTATCAATTCTAAGAGAATGGGAAAATCATTTGTGAATCGTGCACAGATCCTTGAAAACATAAGATAGATTTTCTGTTATCATTATAAGACAATTGTAAATCAGTTAAGCAATTTGTAGGCAATAGTTAGTACACACACCCTCCATATGTTGTACACATCTAATGAAGACCGTCAAATCTGGTATAAAATTTAGTCTCTGAAGTAACAAAATATCAGTACAGGCCCAAGAACTGATACAAGGTTTATAAAATTACATTCATTCTCTCTTATTTCTAAATAATCCACGGAAATATACTACCCCATCGAAATATTGAAGACTGGAATCAAATCCCTAGCTTCCCTTTGCTAAACACATGGTAGCCATGACTGAGCAGAAAAACTTAAGTAGTTACTATAAAAACCTAAAACTCTAATTTGGTATACAGATTTGCACAGAAAAGATTAATTTAATTTCAAAATGCGCGACATTTTAAAATATAACCTTAATCTAGTGCATATCAACGCTTTCCTCATTCCACTAACCTTTTTAACATTTTTACACCTAAGAATTATAGACAAAAGAACAGGATGCCCAATTATCCAGAGGCATTTCTTGGAAACAGATGTTCTGATTCCACTTATTTATAATGCTTTTCTGGTGTTAATTATGTACCCTAGGTCATGTTTGACCATAATCTAATAGCATTATCTATTACATTAATAAATCATAATATAATCCTTTGATTCTCCATGTTTTTTCATTTAGTTTCTTATGCAACTGATAAATTTTTCATTCGAACTCGGAAAACTAAATGAGAGTAGCCTAAGTCACAAAACAAGTCTATGAAGTTCATTAAAAACTCAAAACACTAGTATACATCACAAACGTTTGAAGACTATTTTTTATTTAATATTTCATTATTAACCTTTGCACCAAAGTATTTCATATCCATTAACATTTCCTTACTTCTTAAACAACCAAAATTTGTAAAGCTGAGCATTCGAAATTCTTTATTTTCTGCCTGATTAAATAACCGTTTCAATTTATTCGCTAGTAATAGCCTCTTCTTTCATGCCTGGTTCAATTACAATTACCCTAATTCTTTTTGCCATGGTTCTCCATAGTTCTAAATTTTCCTCCACTTAAAAAGGTTAATTACCATATGCTTTTACAATCGCTATCTTTAAGCTAGTGTGTGAAGTTTATGCATTTTTCAAAGCCACCTTGAATGACAACTAAAGATGTGACTGGATGCCTAATAAACCTGATAAAGCATTAATTAGTTAAACTATGCATGATGGCTTAGAAAATTCCAAAATAACACTTTTATAGATTTATAAGATATGGAATATGAATTTATATGATCCTAAAAAAATGTATTCACCATATTGATCTGACCCGGCCTCATCTCTCCTTAGCCAGAATTAACTTTCCTGGTACACATTCAAATTCCTAGACCAGTTCAAAACACCAAAAACGATCTGTCATCAGTCTCGTACAACGTTGAAGTGGGCTTGTGGGGGATGGTGGGACTAAGAATGTAGCTTAAATGTGAAAAATCTGTTCACATGGATGGGAAGGAATACGCTACACTGGATAGCAGCTAACAGGTACGGACTACCTTCATTCCAATTCGATTATTGTTCCTAACTCGGCATATTTAATCAGTCTATG
Source organism: Palaemon carinicauda (assembly GCF_036898095.1). Classification (NCBI taxonomy): domain Eukaryota; kingdom Metazoa; phylum Arthropoda; class Malacostraca; order Decapoda; family Palaemonidae; genus Palaemon; species Palaemon carinicauda. The sequence goes on from NC_090730.1 coordinate 124,758,002, forward strand.
AGGTACATCCCGCAAATAAAAAAAAATCAAAATGACTCCACAACCCATCCCATAAATCTCTCTCTCTCTCTCTCTCTCTCTCTCTCTCTCTCTCTCTCTCTCTCTCTCTCTCTCTCATCTATTTTCTTTTATAGTGTACTCTTTTAGATTAACAGCTCGCCATGGTCAAGCAATACGGGTGCCAAATTTTCACATATTTACTTTATCGTTATGATATTAGACTATATATTACTTTGGCTATCTTTATTATTCAGTTAAAATATGTATCTCGACTAAGAATATTTTCATTTGTTTCATCCCATTCTCATGTTCAACATAACTCGTATTATTACTCAACTCATCTGATGTACGCTTTATATTCAACACATCAGCGCTCTTTTTTTATTTCCTGTCTTGCCGAGATAAAATCTTATAACAAACTGTCCTCTCTTATTTCCCATTAAGGCTACATTATCTGCTCATTATCTGGCTGCAACATTATCTTCTTTTCATTCAAAATGTTAGATCTACATTACAAGATACATAATGGCTCTTTTTCTACCTTAATGGGTAAGGGGTGTTCATAGTGTTGAATGGTTTTACATGTAACATTATTGCCCTTATTTTTGTCTTGTAAGTTTTCCCAGACTGGAAATCATTAAAAAAATGCACACTTTACCTCGACTTGTAGTCTTTAGAGAAAAAATTTCTCTCTCTCTCTCTCTCTCTCTCTCTCTCTCTCTCTCTCTCTCTCTCTCTCTCTCTCTCTCTCTCTCAGTTTATATATATATATATATATATATATATATATATATATATATATATATATATATATATATATATATATATATGAATATTCATTACCATCAGACAACACATGGTTGTGTTTACCCTTCCCCTGTGACTATGTATCAATAGAATTATGTGTGTATATATATATATATATATATATATATATATATATATATATATATATATATATATATATATATATATATATATATATATACGTGTGTGTGTCAATGTAATGTATACGCCCATGATCAACCTAAATGGGTATAAATTTACGAATTGTTCATTTTCCTCATTAGCGAAGTTATACATCGGCATTTTATTCACGGTTAGCCGTGAAATTAGTTATGTTTTGTTCTAAACTGTCTTTGTGCTCTTAGCACCTCAATTATTTCTTGTTACTTAATATTAATCTTCTTCCCACTACTCACTCGGATGCCACTTTTTTATTCGCTCCTATCCTTCTTCTTCCCATGTCCAAACTATCTCATTATTTTATATCTCTTATTCAGATATCTCTGTTATCCAGAAACTGGACATCAGATAAGTTACTCTGGTCATAAATCTTGGCATTCTGTAGTCAGGCCTTTGTAAAATATTCTCCATTTCCTTTGTTAGCGGCCATTAGTTTGCTCAATCAAATAGAACAAACCATAAACAGGCATCAGATTTCGACGTACACTGTCAAGTTATTTTTATGTACCAGAAGTCAAGCAATCCAATTTTTTTATTCAATATGCTACTACTCCTTTTTAGCCTCTCTATACAATACTTGTTATTTCTCCCAATAACAGAAATGTTATATATATTCCGAGAAATCCCCTTGAAAGATATATCCTATGACACCTTTATTTTCCGAGATATGCTCTTGAAAGGTATATTCTATGACACCTTTTACACACATCACCATCGTCACCCTCATACCATTCCCACAACATCCATATGGCTACTCTCCTGGATAACGTTTCCTTTTCTCTCTTTCCTGTCGTTATAACCTAAGATATAGTTTGTCTAAGTTGAGGTTTCAATCCTCTCCATTCCACTCTTCAATCTTTTAAGAATTTTTAAATTTCTGACTTTGCTTCTATTATTAGATAATATGCAAATTACATCTTTTCATTGTATACCCTTATCCTTCCATCTGTTTAGCATCCTTCAAAGTAAAGAGCTCAGGACTAATTCTTGATAAGCAACAACGTTTAATCGAAATTCTTTAACACAGCTCTCTTAAAGTTCCTTGCGCCTCTCTGGTGGTTTGTCTTGCAACACCATCAAACGACTACCTAAGACCCTCTTATGTCTAGTAAAATTTTTCCTCTGTGCCGTTTTCCAAATATAGTTGTCCTGGCATGAAAAGGAACTCAAAATTATCTATCTTAACAAATTCTCTTGACTTTTCCATACATTCTACAAATTTATTATGAATATTTCAGGCCCACAAATTACTAGGTTATTTTCAAATTGTAGTACATCCCTATTTCCTTTGTAAACAATCATGGCTGTTCTTTTCTCACTCCTCCGCCCCTGTCTTCCTTTGCATTATTTGCATACTAGTATTCTAGTAGCTAGCTGACGACCAAGTTCTACAGTTGTTCTTAAATATATAAGCAATACCTTTCATATATAAACCAAATTGAATATGCATATCTCTAGATAAAAAATGACCAGGTGAATCGTTTTCTATTGTTTTAATTAATTTTTATGGGGAAAATGTTATACCTTTCGGTATAAAAAAAAAAAGAAAAGAAAAAAAAATAAGTTCTTGAACAATATAGTGTGCTAAGATACAGGTTAACAAATAGGCAAATGTACTCGACAATCACTTCATAGATTTTCAACCTTTGCTAAAGGTAATGGTATATGGGGTTATTGACGTCTTTTCACATTGTGCGGATTAGTTGTATGATATGGAATATCATATGGACTAATTAGATTACTTTAACGACAATTATCGATAAAAGAAAAAAGAGCCTTTTACTTCATTATGAAAAATCAAATCATTCCAGTATTGGTTCTCATAATAGTTAGCCCCATGTAATTCAGCTATTTTGTGATGAGTGTATAAGATGAACGTCAAGTGTATCGAAAGCTAATTTATTAATAGGAGGTTCACTGAATTTTCCGTTATGTCTTTCAGTGAAAATGCTGTTGAATTAGTTTCCTCATAACACTTGATAATACTAAAACACATCCCTGTCCCACATCTTTTATTCCATATCGAATTAGCCCTTAACAAATTCTTCATCCTTATGCTCCAAGCACAGTTGTCTTGCATATTCCTCAAGGGCTTCTGGTTCATAGGGTATATGAGACACTTCCCCATATCAGGAACACATAACAGTCGTCGTATTTAAGCAATGGAAATTGCTGAACCATGGCTCGTGCGTGCAGCTTATAAGTTATGTATATACATATATCCATACATACATACTTACATAATATAGTATATAAATTTATACATACATATAGGCATATATAAACATTTGTATGAATATTCATCTTTTCATCAACATATATAAATATATACACAAACACAGACACACACGAGCGCACGCGCGTGCGCACATACACACACACCTATATATATATATATATATATATATATATATATATATATATATATATATATATATATATATATATATGTGTGTGTGTGTGTGTGTGTGTGTGTGTCTGTGTGTGTGTGAGTGTGTATGTACTGTACATATATATCATCACCTATTACTAGTCCAATTCGGAACAAAGGCCTTAGACATGCCCTTTCACTTGAATCTGTTTATGCTCTTGCTGTGTAAGTCCACACCGGCAAACTTTCTTAGTTTGTCAATCCATCGCCTTCTCTTCCTTCCCCGGCTTCTTTTGCAATGTCTAGCGACCCATTCTGTTATTCTTAATGACCATCTATTATCTATCATTTTCATTGTATGTCCTGCCCATGTCCATTTCTTTTTCTTACGTTTTGTTAGAATATTCTTTGTGTGTGTGTCAATTCTCTCATAACTTCAAATAAGCCACAAAAAAAAATTACTAATATCGATTTCGTTCTGCCTCGTGATCACAGACCAAACGGAAAATTGCCGTAATCTCAGGGTAAGAATTTATGTCATGGGAAGGATTCGAAACCCCTGCCGAGTAGAAATCGAAATAACAGTCGAGAATAATACCGATTTGTATATGAGGAGAAATACGAGTCTGAATCAACTTTTATCTCTGTTTATAACCGAATTCATCATCATCATAATCATCCTCCTACGCCTATTAACGTAAAGGGCATCGGTTAGATTTCGCCAGTCGCCTCTATCTTAAGAATCTGAATTAATATTTCTCCTTTCATCATCTCCTACTTCATTCTTCATAGTCCTCAGCCATATAGACCTGGGTTCTTCCAAACCGAGGCATAATAATTAGTTCTGTGAATTTGCCACCAAAAAACTTATCTAAATACCAAGTTAATATCTTTAATCTTTTGGTTGGCACCATCTCAGATTTCATTAGCAGATTAAATAATTCATGTTTGATTAACGTGCTTTTTCCCATTTGTATAGCGTAAGCACAGTTGCTTTCTTTTTGAATGACTTTGTTTTGGCTTTCGGGTAGACCGTAGTCCCGATCGGCTGCCCTCCCTGACATCACTTAGACCCCGTTAGTGTATGTTCATGTGTTGTACCAGACACCAGCGTCCTTCCTGCCAGCAGAGAGGAGTCCTGGCGTGGTTAGGTCGACAGTTTGAGACGTGTGACTTGTCTGTTATATTTTTAGGTGTTGGAGTGGCTTTGTTTATGTGGGCATCAGTCAGTAATACCCATTTGCTTTAAGCAAATCTATCCATCTATTTCATACATATCAGTAAGTCTTGTAATTTTTGACGTTTTTTCATTATTTATTAAAGTTACCACAGATGGTGCGTCAGAATCTCTATCTGATACCTTACAGAATCAACAATAGAGTTTACCATTTCATAATAATACCGAAATAGAATTTATGTAACTATGCAAAATATATTCCATGCGAAACCCCTTACCTCCAGTATTGAACAACACCTATATATGAATTATCTTGAGCAGAATCTTAAGTAGCATTTTACCTGATAATGAAAAATGGTTTCGCTATATTAATGACACAATACAGTATATGCGAGCAAATAATGAAAATTTATATATCTTTTTTTACAAATCGAATGGTTTGGTACCATGAATAGATTGTACAATAAAAGTTGAAAAATAATTGTGGTTTACCTCTTTTAGATTGCCTTATAAACAGATGATAGATTAAAGTTTACTGTATACAGAAAACCAATACATATCTTTGCGCATGTGCATTTCTACTCAAATCAAAGTAATGAAGTTATGAAATATGTACTGACTTCAATGTTTTTGAAAACGTTATGAGTTTGCAGCCCTTAAAATATTGATCATGTAACAAAGGAGATTATGACTATAGGCAAGAAATTAAAGTACCTCGAAATTGTACTAGACGATGCATTAAAAAACGCAAAAACACTATAATGCAAAATAAATCTTACTCTTATTGCCATAAAACAATTTCAGGGATATTTCAACGTTAATGTAGCATGTAAGCGCAATAACACAATGAAAACGAGAACTCACAAAGAACTCTTCTGAGAGTAGCAAATTGTATATCGCCAATCTAGTAGAGCTCTTAAAAGGAGTCCAGTTTTATAAACGAAAGTTTTGATAAAAATTAACATATAGAACATCTAATGTACCAACTCTATATATTTACTGTATATGCGAAGAAATGTGCATATAATCAGACTTAACCTTAGCGACATCTCGTTACTCTGTAAGAATTATATACCTAATATTATATATGTCTGTGATATTATTTTCTCTGATCTATGTCATCATAAACATCTATGTAAAATTGTATATGCATTATAGTCACTTATATATATATATATATATATATATATATATATATATATATATATATATATATATATATATGTATATACACACCCCCCCCCCACACACACACATAATATATATATGTATATATACACACATATATATATATATATATATATATATATATATATATATATATATATATATATATGTATATATATACATATATATATATATATATATATATATGTATATATATACATATATATATATATATATATATATATATATATATATATATATATATATATATATGAATATATATATATATATATATATATATATATATATATATATATATATATATATATATATTTTTATATATATATATACATATATATATATATATATATATATATATATATAAATATATATATATATATATATGTATATATATATATATATATATATATTTGTATGTAAAATATGTATGTAAAATTATGTTTGCATGTAGATTTATGTGTGCATATATGCTAAATGTGTAAATATATGTATACAAGTGTAAAATTATATATAAATATATATATATATATATATATATATATATATATATATATATATATATATATATTTATATATATATGTATATATATATATGTATATATATATATATATATATATATATATATATATATATATATATATATATATATATATATATATATATATATATATATATAAATATACATATATATATATATATATATATATATATATATATATATATATATATATATATATATATATATATATATATATGTTTTTGTATATACACGGGAAAGTAAACGTATTCAAGATAAACGCATATTAATATAAAGAAATTGTAGGCAACTACGGGAACACCCAAGGGATAAAAAAACTCCTGGCCATCTGAGATGCCCTTTGATTACTCCTTGGCTAATGGGATGTGAACTCTGCCAGCGGAGGCACCTGAGGGATGGAGTTTGTGACGAGCCAAAAAATACAACATACTATTTCTTGTCCAACCGACAACCGATTCTGTTAACAGTTAACAATGAGAAATATGAATACAGGTTCATGCAAGTTGCTGTCAGCGCGAGGGGAGAGCGAAGATACAAAGGATAATATATATAAAAAAAAATGCCGTTACTATACAGGATCACAAGGAAACGGCCCGTGTTAGGGGGTGTTAACGGTGGCTTGCTAGTGTCCTTGCGTAGGAAGACGTGCGTTGCAGAGTGCAAGTCTGTCGATATGTCATGCTTTGCTGGGAGTTTGTAAGTCTGGTAGCATGGAGTAAATTTTCCCACGAGGTGACGTATGAGCTGGAGATTGTCGGATGAGGTTGTAGAAGGAAAAAATTCAGCAACCGAGATGTACAGGGCATCTTTAGGAGTGGTCCCTAGTCCCAGAAGGACCCAGGGAAGCTGAGTAAATCAGTTGGAGTCCTTACAGCAGGACATCAAAGCTGCTCTGAGGGTGCGATGAAAACTTTTAACCATTTCCTTGGTAGCGGGGTTGTAGGCAGTTATCTGATGTAGGGTGATGGCCAGGAGATTCGCTAATGATGTCCACAATTGAGAGGTGAAAGTGGTACCCCTGTCAGAAGTAATTTGCTCAGGGATACCAAATCTTACTGTCCATCCTGAGATTAAGGCAGATATACATGAGGTGGATGTTGCAGTTTCCATGGGAATGACTTCAGGCCAACGAGTGGAACGGTCGATGAAGGTAAACAGGTAACGATGTCCTTGTGACGTGGGTAGGGGGCCTACAACATCAACGAGAATATGGGCAAAACAACGCTGAGGTTGAGGAAGGGTGCCCACTCCTAAATCCATATGTCGATGTACTTTGAAGTTTGGCAAGAAGTACATGCACGCACCCAATCCTTAGCATCCTTAGTAATTCCGTACAAAATGAACTTCGTCTTCAGCAGCTGTGCAGTAGAACGGAGCAAGGGATGTGAAAGACCATGAATGAAATCAAACACCTCTTGGCACATGGGAGCAGGAATCCCCGATCACGGTTTACCAGTACTAACATCACAGAGGAGGGTGGTGTTGGAGTCGTCAATGAGGACATCTTCCCAACAGAGGGATGTGCTGGATGTCCTACATGCTTGATACTCTGGATCCTGTCGTTGGGCTTCAGCCAAGGCGTTTTTATCCAATCCTAGATTAACGGCGGCCAACGTGTTTCTTAACAGGGCATCGGCAACGGGATTCGTTTTCCCAGGGACATGTTGAAAGGTGCAATTATATTCAGCCACGGCAGAGAGATGTTGGTGTTGACGGGCGGACCAGGCGTCAGACTGTCGAGTGAAGGCGTGCACCAGAGGCATGTGGTCTGTGCAAATGACGAAGGGCGTACCTTCTAAGAAATGGCGAAAGTGACGGACAGCCAAGTGTACCGCCAGCAATTTGAGATCGAAGGTAGCATAACCCGATTCTGCCTTGGACAATTTTTTGCTGAAGAATGCCGATGGGCAGAACGAGCCGTTGACCACCTGTTCGAGTGCTGCACCAATAGTGACGTCACTGGCATCGGTGGAGAGAAGGAGAGGGGCTTGTGGGATGGGAAAAGTGAGAGCACCAGCGGTTGATAGGGCATTTTTTGCGTTACAGGAGGCCGCTTCTTGAAGAGGACCCCACTTCAGGTCTTTTGGCTTGCCCTTGAGAGAGGCGTAGAGAGGAGCAAGAGTGGCGGCAATGGCTGGCAGAAAAGGGTGAAAATAGTTGATCCTGCCTAAGAATTCCTGCAGTGCTTTGACGGTCGAGAGCATGGGGAAGTTCTGAGTGCCTGCTACCTTCTTAGGGAGGGGATGGACTCCAGGAGTGACTCAGTGCCCTAAGAACGACACTTCGCTGGCGCCAAAGGTACACTTGTCGTACGGGATTATAAGGCCGTTTTGTTGTAGGTGGTCAGGCACAATGCACAAGTGATGGAGGTGTTCCTCTTTTGAGGAAGAGAACACAAGTATGTGGTCCACATAACATACACAGAAGGGGAGGTCCCCTAAGATGCCATCCATGAGACGTTGAAAAGTGGCACCAGCATCACGATGGCAAAAACAGGAGTAATTGAAAGTGTATGTACTAAAGAGAGTAGTGATGGTGGTCTTGGGGATGTCTCCTGAGATCATAGGCACCTAATAATACCCATTCAGGAGGTCGAGCGTAGAGAAAACCTTCGCTTTGTGCAAGTAGGAGGTCACGTCGGCGATGTTTGGGAGGGGGTAGTGATCCGTTTCTGTTTGCATGTTCAGGTGCCTGTAATCCCCACACGGAGGGAGGGAGCCATCTTTCTTCAGGACAATATGTAAGGGTGACGACCATGGGCTGGAGGTCTTTTGGCAAAGGCCCATTTCTTGATACGGTGATAAATACTGTGTTTGGTAGGAGCCGTAGGTGTTTGGCGAAGTTTGGGATGGAAAACTTCTGGGTACGACGTGAGGAGGTGGGAGTAGGCATCCGTGGGTGCACTGATATGGAGAGCTAGGTTGGAGGGGGCAGGTTGAAGAGGTGTCGACAAGTACGAGTCTGCGTTGACCAATTGTCGGTGGGCAAAATCGACCAGAAGGTGGAAATGAGAGATGAAATCCGCACCGAGGATTGGTAATGTGACGTCACCAATGAGAAACTTGCAATTGAATTTGCCGTTTCCAAACGATAATGGGAGGTCCTCGTAACCGTAGGTGGATTTCGCAGATCCGGTGGCAGCTACCAGGCGGACGTCGGCAGACTTAAACAGAATACGTAGTGTCCTGAAGAGTTCCCTTGGCAAAAGAGAACGACAAGCACCCATGTCTACCAAAAATCGCACGCTCGTTCCTGCATCATGTAAAAAGAAAGGATTAGAAACACGGGAGGCCACCGCCACGAGAGATGGCCTACTTATAGGTTTCTTGGCCACTGACAATCCTTGGCACATTTCTTCACGGCAGCCCCGAATCTGTAGTGGTAGTAGGAAAACTGCAGCCGATGGGCAGCAGTAAGTGGCTGTAGAAGTCGTTGGTTGGAGCGCGAGCGAGTAGTGGGTGATGGGTGGCTTTGTCGCTAATCCTGCACGTCACGGAGTAGGCGTGTGTGTCCTATGGCATTCACGTCAGCTTCGGTTGTTATTGAATAAGTGTCCTCTTCGTCAGGAGTGGAGGCGTTGATGGATGTCTTGAAGGTCGTGAAGTGGCTGTTCATAAGGGCATCGGCTTTGGTCATCAAGTCCTTTATGGGTAAACTATAGATATCGGGTATGGCAGCGCGAACAGGTTCGGGTAAAGAGCATACCCAAAGGGGACGAAGTAGGTTAACCTCACAAGGAGAGCTGTCTGCGGCAGGTTGCAGGCGAGCGATATTGGTCATTTCCCTGAGGGCGAGCGCAGCCCTTTGGTTCCCCAACAGTTGTTGAGAGAGCTGAAAAAGCTTTGCTTTACGGGCGGCTGGCGACAGCAAGTACTGCTGCAGAAGTATA
>NC_090730.1:124770631-124775631 GCF_036898095.1 Palaemon carinicauda
CTGGAGAGGTAGTAGTAAAAACTGCGCCGATTAGCGGCAGTGAGTGGCTGTAGAAGTCGATGGTTGGGGTGCGAGCGAGTGGTGGATGATGGGTGGCTGCGTTGCCGCTCCAGCTCGTCATGGGGTAGGCGAGTGTGTCCTACGGCATTCATAGGCCTTCGGCATTCATAGGTGTGTGTCCTGCGGCATTCATAGGCGTGTCCTACGGCATTCATAGGCCTACGGTGTTCATAGGCGTGTATGTCCTACGGCATTCATAGACGTGTATGTCCTACAGCATTCACGTCAGCTTCGGTTGAAGTTTAATTGGTGTCCTCTTCCTCACGAGTGGAGGCGTTGATGGAGGTTTTGGAGGTCATGAAGTGGCTGTCCATAAGGGCACGAAGTAGGTTCACCTCACGAGGAGGGCTGTCTGCGGCAAGTTGCAGGCGAGTGATACTGGTCATTTTCCCGAGGGTGAGCGAAGCCTTTTGGTCCCCCAACGGTTGTTGAGAGAGCTGAGAAGGCGTTGCTATACGGGCGGCTGGCGACGGCGACTACTGCTGCAGAAGGTATGCGTTGACGGCGTCATAGTAACGGTGAGAGGTGGGGGGGGGGAGGCGGGAGGAGAGAGTCACTCCGGGGTCACCAATGTGACGAAGGAGGGAGAAGGTTGTGACTCAAAGGCAGGATGCAATCAACTGAGTACTATATTAAAGAACACTCTCCTTTATATACAAAACCTCAAGGCAACAGGAAAATACATGTTCGAGGAAATGACAATGTTACAGAGGAAAACAGCAGACATGAATTTTCATGTTCGTTTTAGTGCGAGGGAAGAGCGTAGACACAAGCATAATATATACAAAAGGAATTATGTACAATTGTGTGACACACGGATGGTACAAAATGAATGAATAAAACAAGGTAAATAAGCTCCAATTACAAAATACTTTTATGAAGCGACAATACAATACCCGTGAGAAGGATTTTGATTTTCATATTTTTGTAACCCCTCTAAAAAGCAAATATATTAAGTATACTATAGTGAAGTACGTGAAAAATCTAAGACATGATATAAGGGTTGATAAAAAAGGAAAAACGGATACACGAGCAACGAAATACTTAAACCTCAATAGATAAATAAAAGCCGATTGTAAAATTAGGAACAAAGAAATATAAAACTAAGTCTGGAGATATGGATAGAAAAATAATTAAATTCCTGTATAAACTTCATTAACAATCTCTACCCTTTATGCGACTTAATTATATTTACATATCAAAATAACAAACAGGGTAACGTTTAATCCTTATAAAAACAGTGCTTTTGTGAGAGTAAACTTCCTTATAAGGCCAAGTTTCAACACGCTAGCGACGTCGAGGGCGAGGTCTCCTTCCTGTTTAGATCAAATAAACGGCCTCTGTTTGTTAAACATAAACTCATTTCATTATTCTTTTCTTCGTCTAATTTACACAGTACATTTGCAATATTTACCCCAGAATAGTTAAGTAACTACTTTGTAGGAAAACAACTCCTTTAACAAGAGAAGCGAAGAGGTCAGAGCAATGAAGAATAGAAAAAAAAAAATATATCCTTTTAAAGCTTTTATAAAAACGATAAGACAACGCAAAAGAAATCAATAGAAAAGGGTGTAGAAAAAAAAAAAAAACATGAGGTGAGAGCTCAATAAAAATCAAAATGAAAAACGTTGAAGAAGTGTGACGAAGAGGAAAGGAAACAATACACTAGAATAGTGGAAACCTTTCATATGCAGATCATTAGAACCCTTGACGTTTACCTTTCCGAAGGTGATATTGCAGTCGGTGTTCTCGATGACGTTGAAGGTGTAGTTGCCTTGTTCGAACACGGGCTGGAGGTCGTTGTCGTTGGTCTCGGCTGGAGGATTGGCGCCGTCGAAGACACGGACTCGCAAAGTGAACTGAGACAGAAAGAACGACACAATAACATTAAGTCTTTAATGAAGAGTTTAATTATTCTTTCATTTCATGGCTAATAAGGCTAGTGATCCAGCAGTAATATTTTCTCGATGTTGTTGCTTATAAATTTTAGAGAAAAAAAGAAAACAAGAACGTTCGGAGACCAAAAGCTCCACCAAGACTGGGTAATCCACCTATTTGAGTTTGGTTCGGTTACAATTCAGGGTTAGTTGACAATGAAAGGAAAATTATTGAATTTATAATTATAAAAAGAAGACTTTTTGATAATAGACATATGCTGATAAAATCATATGGAAAAAATGTAAAACTATTTTTCAGAAAATTGATATGTAGGCCCACCTTTGTATTTGAAACTTTTGCGTTTATAAGTTATGAGCTTTTGCACCTTAAACCTAAGAAAATATATGTAAATATCAGGAACTTATTGTAAAGTTTAATCATTGTATAATTTCTGAATAACTAAAAATATTTCTTGACACAATACACCATTATTCAAATCTATCTCTCCAATAGAATATAATCATCGCAATTAGGGAATTATCACAGATATTCACAAATACATTTATGTGTAGTCCTAGAACCTAGCCCACAAGCACAAAAAACAGCCAAAAACAATAACCCCGGCCAACAGCAGTAATAATAAATGATGAAACCAGAAATCACTATAAGCGTAAGCATAGAGGATGATGTGTCCAATTAATAACGGTCTATAGTCTGGCATTGCCAAAGAATCAATCACTGTTGAAAAGTAATAATTGAACTCTATATCAAACTTGCATTTATCCTTCAACAAAAGTGAAGTTGTGATTTCTCTTCATTCTGCCCAATGTTAAATTCTGTACAAATATCAATGCAGAGATGAGTCATCAGAAATAACAAATTATTTATTTTTAATGAACTAATATGCACATGGATGTCAGTAATTGATAAGCAAAAAACTTGTTCATCAATCTGCTGCAGCAGCTGTTGAGCAAACTTTGACAATCAGTCCTTAATCCATTTCATTTCATTCGACTTAAGGGAGGTCAGTTGATGAAGCGACCTGTTCGTAACAGTATACATATATTGCTAACTTTAAAAATAGATAATATTATTGAGCTGAAATGCATATATATATATATATATATATATATATATATATATATATATATAAATATATATATATATATATATATATATATATATATATATATATATATATATTTGTGTGTGTCTCTCTAGATATATACACACACACACACACACACACATATATATATATATATATATATATATATATATATATATATATATATATATATATATATATATATATATGTGTGTGTGTATAATTTATAAACAACCACAGTTACACTAATGCAAACGTGTATATATATATATATATATATATATATATATATATATATATATATATACACATATATGTATATACATACATATATATATGTATATACATACATATATATATATATATATATATATATATATATATAAATATATATATATATATATATATATATTTATGTATATATATATACATATATATATGTGTATTTATACGTATATATAGGCCATATATATATATATATATATATATATATATATATATATATATATATATATATATATATGAGTGTGTGTGTGGTTGGGTGTATGTGTATACAGGCTTTATATATAAATATATATGAATAGGAAGTATAAATATGAGTATATATAAACTAAAAAGACCATAAAACTAATCCTACTGCCAAATCTAGGCTGAATCACAATGTACATGAAACATTCAGAACACTGGTAACTTCTTGTAAATATTGAAAAATTTCAACAGTGAGTCGAACCCTACACACAGTTCACCATTGACCGGATGCCATGGCCATTTCCTTCCAACGGTTCTTCCGCCTTTGAGTGTCAAATCTAGATATAACTTTACACGAACTTTTCGCCTTATCTGCTTGCAACTCAACCCTTTCAAAATAACTTTTCCATCTTCTTACACTATACAAATGTATATCAACAGACTCACCGTTTCGTGTTTCATTTTTTTCGCTCAACAATTCCTCTAAAACATCTGGGCTTTAGATTCCCTAGACACTCATCTTTTCATGACTTCTGCATCGACCTGTATCCTGTGATTACCTTGACATCCTACCTACTCTAGTGATTTATTAATTTACAGTATAGTCATGCATAGTTAAAATGTCCATAATCAGTGTATATATCGTATGGAGTACAGTACAGGTTTTTGGCAACATCAATCAGTGTTAAGAATACATAAAATTTTGTATTTCAGGATATTATTATTATTTTTATTATTATTATTATAATTTATAGCCAAGCTACAACCTTAGTTGGAAAAGCCAGATGGTATAAGCAAAAGGGCTCCAATAGAGGAAAATAGCCCAGTGAGGAGAGGAAATAAATAAATGATGAGAACAAATTAACAATAAATCATTCTAAAAACAGTAACAACGTCAAAACAGATATGTCATATATGACCTAACAACGTCAAAAACATATATGTCATATATAAACTATAAAAAGACTCATGTCAGTCTGGTCAACATAAAAACATTTGCTCCAACTTTGAACTTTTGAGGTTCTACTGATTCAACTACCTGATTAGGAAGATCATTCTACAACTTGGTAACAGCTGGAATAAAACTTCTAGAATACTGTGTAGTACTAAGCCTCATGATGGAGAAGGCCTGGCTATTAGAATTAACTGCCTGCCTAGTATTACGAACAGGATAGAATTGTCCAGGGAGATCTGAATGTAAAGGATGGTCAGAGTTATGAAAAATCTTATGCAACATGTATAATGAATTAATTGAACGACGGTGCCAAAGATTAATATCTAGATCAGGAATAAGAAATTTAATAGACCGTAAGTTTCTGTCCAACAAATTAAGATGAGAATCAGCAACTGAAGACCAGACAGGAGAAAAATACTCAAAACAAGGTAGAATGAAAGAATTAAAACACTTCTTGGGAATAGATTGCTGTCATGGGTAGATAGAATAATATAGAAAAGAATGTTAAAACATGTGAATTTTCTACTCTTA
>NC_090730.1:124780631-124795631 GCF_036898095.1 Palaemon carinicauda
ACTTTTCAACTTCTCTGTTCTCCGGCAATGCCACTTCGTAGATGCCGTTCAGGTAATCGAAGACGGGCGGAACGTCGTTCAAGTCTTGCACCGTTATCCAGTAGATCGTCATTCGCTCGTGCGCTGGTGGAGGAAAAATAGAAATATCAAAATTATTCATGAGATGGTTTAAGTCATCCTGCTTCCCACCAATCACTCAGTTCAGGCATTCTTTATAAATACTTGAACGCCTTACTTTCACGAGATTAAATTTAAATCAAAGGATTGGCGATACAATATTTTTTATTCTATGTGTGATTCGTGCGTAATATCCTTGGCTTTGAATGAAGCATTTGTGTAAATGGAATTCCAAAATTATTTTTGATCGCGTGAGCGTAATTGAAATTATAAAGTGAGTATAAACACGACCATTTGTAGTGCAGTAAAGGCAGAGGTACACAATGTTACATGTAAGGTATTCTTGGATGCTGTGTTATATGCAGTTTACAAGTACAGATATTATAGCATTCTCATTACACAGGCATAAAAATAACTTATTTTGTATAAAAATACGAGGTGATACAAAATATTATAACTTCTGAGACTGAGTGTATATATATATATATATATATATATATATATATATATATATATATATATATATATATATATATATATATATATATATATGTAAAATAAAACAGTGTTTTGGATAGTTTTGCCTTGTTGGGCGCCTTCTCTGAAAGCTCAAATAAACGTGTCACTTCCAGAATCCCTTTTCATTAAGAGACGGTTTAAGAATTTTATTGCTCGGGAAAATTTATCCCGGATGATACAGAGGGAAAATATCCCAAGGAAAAAAAATTCAGTGGAACGAGTATCTGAACATATTGTGACCATTGATCTGAAATTCCTAACGCGTTTTATTCTGCAAAGACAAAATGAACTCACTTTAATATACTATTTCCTACAAAGTGTTAATATCCATTCTATAGGTCAGTCAGTAAATGTAATATTATGGCAATATATACAAGTCATCATAACCGAGAAAAAGATTAAGAAACATGGAATATCTATATCCTTGTATATACACCCTATGTAAAAGAGTCGTGAACATTTATTTTGGCTACTGGATATAGCGACTGACATAAATTTCTAATTTCTACTCAGCGAATTTCAGCAATTTTCCCCCAACAGGATCAGTGGAATATTTGTGTATGAAGCGAAGATACTACTTTATACATAGATAGCCTACGCAGTTAAATAAAATGAATCGGTTTTACTTCCATTGACTTTCATCCGCTTCCTTGACCATAAAAAATTTCTCTATGCATGTACTACACTATTCTAAATATCTAATTGTAAATTAGCAAAGATGCAGGGTGTATGCATATAATTTCAATATTGTAAAAGCAGTGACCTGGATTTTTTAGGTGAATAACTATATAATTGTCTAAAGTTTCCTAATCTTACATATCTGAATGTTTTGAATCGTTTGTTTTATCTTTCTCACTATACTATACTTTAAAGCTTGTTTTCTTACCAGGGACTCCATCTGTCACTTTTATGGGAATTCTGTATTGCTTAAACTCCTCTCTGTCCGAGGGCTCAGTCGTCCATAATTCCCCATTGGACTTGGGAGCAAATTTCTTCTCACATCTCCGGAAGCCATTGTGTCGAAGGAATAGCGAAGCTGAAAAGGAATTCCAATATACATATGGCCAATAAATCGTAAAATAAGCAGCACTTTAGGATCCATTAAAGAATTGCTTACGGTGTGGGAATATTTAATAGTCCAAGTAAAAAAAAATTGGGATATATTAGAAGACGCGAACTTTGCGGTTTACAATGCGTATTTCTAAAAGGTAGAGTGACAGCAATATATGAACTAAACATCACAAAACATACGATTTTCGAGAGCTAAAACTGCTTCAGGTTAACATGAAAACCACGAAAATCCTCTTTTTGGCAATACATCTCATTACAAATACATCAGACCTCTCAATAGCATTGTCTCTTCCCATGATACAGAATTAGTAAATATAGGCCTATTCTATGATGCATGTATTCATATATATACATATATATATATATATATATATATATATATATATATATATATATATATATATATATATATATATACACACACACATATATATATATATATATATATATATATATATATATATATATATATATATATATATATATATAGAGAGAGAGAGAGAGAGAGAGAGAGAGAGAGAGAGAGAGAGAGAGAGAGAGAGAGAGAGATGTATAAAGTATATATGCATTCATATATATATATATATATGTTTACATATATATACATATATATATATATATATATATATATATATATATATGTTAGTGTGTATGTATACACACATACATATATATAAATATATATATATATATATATATATATATATATATATATATATATATATATATATATATATATATATATATGTATATATATGTATACATATATATATATATATATATATATATATATATATATTTATATATATATATATATATATATATATATATATATATATGTTAGTGTGTATGTATACACACATACATATATATATAAATATATATATATATATATATATATATATATATATATATATATATATGTATATATATGTATACATATATATATGTAATGATTAGAATAGTAATATTACATGTTTAAAACAAATGACGTAATATGTCATGTTGGTTGGAAGAGCTGACCGTGAGATTTGCTATGGTCAACTCAAATTGTAAGCAGGATGTAAGATGCTAAGTTGCCATTCTTTCTTAGTGTCAACACATTGTCTCTTCGTGTGAAAGTTTGTGACGTCACTGGATGCAGGTGTCTTCCGATTCCGTCACTTGGTTAAGAAAAAGCAAGTATACGATATTTGTGATATCGGTAATTTATTCAGTTCATATCTAAACTTCACCAGAATTGGTCATGTGGACCAACACAGCTTCCTCCAGTGATGGAGATGTTTAACTCAGTTGTTATTCACAATAAAACTTAAAAACTACTAAAATGTGTTCAGTAAACCATTCAAATACATCTGAAAACAACTCATACTCAAATGTGTGCTTAAGACAGTAGCACACCAATAAATGGTGGCAGCGATTAAACTCAAAGACAGCGATTAAACTCTAAGAATTAGAGAAATATCTTCAAGACTTCAAAATAAATAGCTGTAAAACCAGAGATATATCTTCAAGACTTCAACATAAAAGCTGTAAAACCAGAGAATGATCTTCAAGACTTCAAAATAAAAGCTGTAATACCTGATAAAGATCTTCAAGAACTCAGAACTATCTACAAAAATCTACAATTTTGACTAAGTCCAACGGAAATGCTAACACCAACATATGTTAGTATACAAATAGAATCTTCAATCAACATCCTAGGAAACCCAAGGACTGGCATTCAACTATTGCAAAACATATCCAGGAAGACCTACATTCTACAAGAAACTAGAACGAGACATCGCTAACAAAACATCAAGAGAGAGAGAGAGAGAGAGACGACTCGACTTCATATATAAGCTAAGTACAGAGATTTTGTATTCATTTCAGTTTGGACAGTGAAGTGTAGTTATCACAAGTCGTTAGTCAAATATTACTGGGGTGAGTGAATTCCTAAACTTTGTTATAAGAAACTCCGAATTCTCATTTAGAATTTTTCTTTCTTTGTGCTAATTCCTTTTTCTTTCATAAACTCTTAGGGGGGAAATGTATTGGGATTAGTAACATTGTTGGGGGAATTTTATTATACATATGCGTTTACGCAGTGGGCGTCTGTACTCATATAGATATTTTGATAGGATTGAAAGGGGTCAAAGAGATAGAAAAAAAAAAGAATACAGCAGTCATGGCTCCTCCTGTCAGCCCTACCCCTGGACCTAGTGGTGTAGGCCAGCAAATCCTCCTCCAATTGTGACGCTTGTAAATGCCAGGTCAGCAATCCTTCCTTTTCAAGGCCGTGTCAACGGGTTCTTGCCACAAAATGTGGAGTCATGGATTTCATCCGTTGATGCCCATTTAAATGCCAAACAAATCGTAGATCCTTTTGTACAATTACAAGAAGCTAAAAGTTTTATAGATTTTTCTAAGGGGGATGCGAGTGCGTATTTAAGAGGTGTTTCATTTCAGGAAGCAGTTACTTGGGATGATTTCAAAGTTAGGTTACGCGCGATCTATGGGGGTGAGGAAGCTTTGGATGTAGTGTTAACGTTACGAAATACACTTAATCAAGCCACTATGAATCGGCTTAATGTTGTTGAAAGAGCAGCTCTCATAGCTGATAGGCTTAACGAATATCAGGACATTTTAGGTAATTCCACTTGGGTTACTAACGATAATATCTCCGTGAAAGATTTTTTACGATTAATATATTTAACTTGCATGACACTTATGTTGCCTGAAGCTTTAGTGCGGTGCTTTGATAAGAAGTTAATGCCTGCAAGTACGGAATTGGATGTCTATAAACAGATAAAGAAACACATGTCCAAGTGTCCAGATCTCGATCCCGTGTTAACTCAAGTTTTTGCTAAGAATGAAACAAAACCACAAACAGTGAACGTAATTAATAATCCAGTAGCGGGAGTGACGTGTTACAACTGCAAACGTCAAGGTCACATAAGCGCAGACTGTAGAACGAAATTTTGTTCAGTTCACAACACAGGATCACATTCTTATAGTCAATGTTACGCGCGTAAGACACAACAATATCCTAGAAATACACAGTCAATTCCACAGTCAGTTCCATATGGAAATAAAAAGAAAAATCCTCATTTTAACAATAAGAAGAAACAACAAAATGTCAATGCAGTTCAGAGTCCGAAACAAACAAACACTTCTTCAAATATCGCTGAGCCTGGGCCGTCAAACCAGACACAGGATCACATTCTTATAGTCAATGTTACGCGCGTAAGACACAACAATATCCTAGAAATACACAGTCAATTCCACAGTCAGTTCCATATGGAAATAAAAAGAAAAATCCTCATTTTAACAATAAGAAGAAACAACAAAATGTCAATGCAGTTCAGAGTCCGAAACAAACAAACACTTCTTCAAATATCGCTGAGCCTGGGCCGTCAAACCAGACCTCGCAAAGTCAGCCTAATTTTCAGAATGTGCAGAGCAAAGCAAATACCACATAGTTAACTCTAGAGGGGAAGAGAGTGATGTTGGGTCAAGGTCATTTATGTCAACATCAATAGTAATGAATAATCAATTTAATGTTTTATCAGATAATTGTGAGACAATAGATTTTCCTATGAAACACACGGCCGAATTAAGTAAAACAGTGCATGCTCCCGTAGATTTGCAACGAATTCATACAATAATAAGCCAAAATGAGTTACGGCCAACCTTATATGCTGTAAATTTAGAACACAAATCCTTTACGTTATTTTTTGACTCTGGTAGTCCACGTAATATTATGGATTTGAAGACGCATCATTTGTTGTTTTCGAACTTTCCGATTGAAAAATCAGGAATTAGACTTTCAGGTATAGGAAATAATGAATTAAACGTCATAGGCATAACTCATATTCAGTTCAGAGTCGGTAATCGCACGTTTGCCGATACATTTGTTGTTGTGAAAAACATTAATATGTATCCAGCTGTAATTATAGGATACCCATCTATGGGAAATCAAAACATTATCTTAGCTCCTGCAAAGCACGGCGTGTATATCAAAGGGAAATTCTATAAGTCTTCTAATACTTTAAAGTCAGTTTTGGATAAAAAGGAGACGACAAATGTAACCGTAACGTACGTTGAAGAACCAATAACTTGTCTCACTAATAAAGAAATAATATACGCGACCCAGCAGAATTCTCGTTCACCCGTAATATCATCTTGCACGCAATATATCGAACCAAACATACCTTCGAATTTAATAGTGCAAATAAAGAAAACACTACCGGGATCTGAAATATTAATCCTTTCCGATACTTTGAAAACAAACGGATTGTCTGTCACACAAGCTATTTATACAGTAGGCTCACATCAGCAATGTAATATCGAAGTCTGTAATCATTTAAATAACACTTTAGTAATTCACAAAAATCAACATATCTTGGATGTAGAAGTTTATAAACATCGTATTCTTACCGTTGCTGAAATCAATCACTCTCAATCAGTTGCGGATGAATCCCTTTTACGATCTATTAAAAATAAAATCAGTAAGGACATTCAAGACGAAGAAATTCAGCAGAAAATTTTTGAACTTTTAAATAAATATACAGATGTCTTTTCCACTACGGATGGATCCTTAGGGAAAACAGATGTGATCGAGCATCAAATAAGGTTAAAAGACAAACAGAAAATTATATATGTACCCTCGTACAGACTCCCTATGAAATTCCAGAATGAAATAAATGATGAAGTAGGTAAAATGTTAGAGGAAGGAGTCATTAGAAAATCAAATAGCCCTTATAATTTTCCTTTAATAGTTGTACCGAAAAAAGATCGAACATGGCGTATCTGCGTCGACTTTCGTCGTCTAAACGAGGAAACGATCCCTGATCGATTCCCAGTGCCATGTACTGACGATATTTTGTCTTTGTTAGGTTAGAATAAATATTTTACCAGTTTGGACTTACTTAAAGGCTTTCACCAGATATCATTAGAAGAAGATAGTATCCCATACACAGCCTTCAGCACAGCCAGGGGACATTATGAATTTTTACGGATGCCTTTTGGTTTACGTTGTGCTCCTATAACATTTACAAGAATGATTAACATAGTGTTTGGAGACTTGTTAGGGGATATATTGCATGCCTATATGGATGATCTTGTAATCTTTTCCAACACCTTAGAGGAACATCTACGTAAGTTAGAACTAGTACTACAGAGATTAAGACAACATAACTTAAGGGTAAAGATTAGTAAGTGTGAATTTTTCAAAACAGAATTAATATATTTGGGTTTCATGGTGTCAAGCCAAGGTCTTAAAGTAGTCCATGATAAGGTGTCGGCTATACGTAATTTTCCCATACCTACTAATGTCAAGGGAATACAGCAATTTCTGGGTTGTAGTGGATATTACAGGCGTTTTATACGCAACTATTCAATAATAGCCGCTCCTTTAACTGATCTTACGAAGAAGGGTGTAGATTTCATATGGTCTGAGCAACATCAACAGGCGTTTAATACTTTGAAAGATGAACTGTGTAGTTCTCCTATCTTAAAATTTCCTGACTTCGGTAAGGAATTCTTCATTGCAACAGACGCCTCAGACTTAGGAGTAGGAGGGGTATTGCTTCAGCAATATGATAAACAGTTTTTCCCGATAGCTTTCTATTCTCGAAAATTGAGAACTTCCGAAAGTAAGTATGCAGTAATAGACAAGGAAGGACTAGCTATTGTTAATTCGCTAGTGCATTTTAAGTTCATAATTTACGGTTATCCCGTTAAGGTTCTTACTGACCATAAACCACTAACAGAGTTCTTTAAAGGCTTCAATCACAGCCCTAAACGAACTCGGTGGCATTTAATCATTCAAGATTTTGGCGCAAGAATCAGGTATTTACCTGGGAAAGCAAATATCATTGCGGATGCATTATCACGCAACCCCGTGTCATCTTGTACGGAGTCTTTAGCTGAATTAATAGATATATCAACATCCATGCCTATTGTAAAAACAATATCTGAACAAGAAGATTTAGGCTGGAGTGCTGAATTGTTACAGACTGAGCAAAGAAAAGATCAGAAAATAGAAACAATTATAAATGCTTTGAAAGGCAATCATAAAGAAAAAGAATATATAAAGTATAAGCAGCAGAATTATGTAATCAAAGATAATATTCTGTGTAGGACTGTGACAAGGAAAACCCGCAATACACCACATGTAACTAACGACCAGGTAGTAGTACCAAACTCACTTGTTTCCACTGTCCTGAATTGGTTGCATTCAAATCCATTACATGGACACCCTGGGTTCTCATTAATGTCACAGAAAGCCAAATCATTGTTTTATTGGCATACAATGCTTACAGATATAAAAAGACACATAGCTAATTGTCGCACATGTCAGGAAAACAAAGGGCATACGAAAACACCTGTTAGCTTAGGAGCTTATCCTGTTCCCAATCAACCCTTTGAAAGAATACATTTAGATTTGTTAACAGGATTTTACGAGTCAGACAGAGGGAATAAGCACCTCTTAGTAATTATAGATGCTTTAACTCGATATACAGAACTAATAGCGCTTAAAACTAAAACTGCGATTGAATGCGCTAGGAAGTTTTACGAGTGTTACATTTGTAAACATGGAATTCCGCACATGATAATATCAGACTCGGGTGGTGAATTTAATAATCACTTTCTTACCTCATTGTGTGAATTCCTCAACATAAAGAAGATCAATACCATGATATATCACCCAGAGTCTAATGGGCTAGTGGAAAGAGCAAATAGGAAGATATTAAATATATTGAGGGTAACACTAGGGGGATCAGACCCCAACTGGGATATTGCAATACCGGCGGCACTGAGTACTCTGAATCATTCATATCATATATCAATTAAAATGTCACCGCATGAAGCATTGTATGGTACCCCAGTTAGAACACCTTTCCATGTATTAACGCCTACAACTAATCTATCAAATCCTTTAAAAGAATGTATAAATGCAAGTATAAGTCGATATGATATCCTTCGAAAGAATTTAGAAGAATCACAAATCATAATGAAAAGGAATCATGATAAAATAGCGAAACCAACTAAAACATATACCGTGGGTGATAACATCTATATTCAAATCAATGTCAGAAAAGGGCTCAACTATAAACTAACACCTAAGTTTGAAGGCCCATTTAACATTTTGGAAACATTAACGGCCAATAGGTTTAGAATTCAAAACGTAGCCCAACCCACGGATGAGAGAATAGTACCATTGTCTCACATAAGAAATTAAAAAGAAGTGAGGAAAAATTTTAGTTTTTGTGACTAAAAGTTTTCTTTTTAATACAGGAGTAATTACATATGTTTTTTCTCGTTACAGGTTTCCAAGATGAATTTTTTGTTGTTGGGAGTGATATTGTTCGCTCAGACATTTTTTTCGTATGGGATGAGTTCTAAGACTAAGAATATATATTTTAAATATGGAAATATAGTTGAAAGACAAGAAGACATTTTTATTACATCAACCAACGTAATTGTCGAAGTGCATATGCAAGCAATTTTTCTTCAAGAGAATGATGTCACTAGCTTAAGAACCGCCATTTCAAGGTTTTCTGCATCATTGGATGAGTTGCATAGGAGACATTTTCATTTGACTACTAAGAGTTTGCTTGGATCAACATTAAAAGTTGCAGAGATGCTATCTGATGACTTGAAAAATAAGACTGGAGAGACAGGATCTTTGGCTTATGACCTTTTGATGTGGACTGTAGGACACGAACAAAAAGAAAGACGGAATCCGTTCATTTATGCTGCATTAAGCATCTTTGGGTCTGTTGCAAGTTTAGGTTTAGGACTTTCCAATCGTCTTAAAATTAGTAATCAAAATAAGAAAATTGAGTTCTTGACTCATAAAGATGAATTGATTATGTCAGAACTAAGGGATCAGTTAGCTTCAATCAATAAAATTATGGATTTGTTAAATGAACATTCAGATAATATCGTTCAAATTATGGAAGTACAGGATTTGTTAGCAACATTAACGTATTATGATTCAAAGATAGATCACATACATAACAGAATTGCACATTTCATTGAGAAATCCAAGGATTATGTAGAAGCTATCACGTTAGCAACTAAAGGTGTATTGTCGCCCCATTTGTTGCCTATACGTTACTTAAAATTAGTTCTGGAGAACACTAGGGATAAACTAGGCTATGTTCCTTTGTTAGACGAACATAGGTTAGAATTTTATTACAGCCTAATTACAGTAAACGTAGATAATAACAAGATTAGGATTACAATTCCCTTTGATTCTTCTGATGCCTGGCAATCTTACAGGATATCACCATTTCCGACTTTCATGACGAATCACTCAAATCCAGTAATATCCAGTTTGACAGGACACGTATTGATTTCCCCAGACAAGGAAACATATACGGTCATTAAAGACTTAAATCAATTAACTCACTGTTCAGACGCAATGGATAGAAAAATATGTACAGCTGACTCATTTGAATTCCGTAAAAACTTGATGGATTCATGCGAGTTAGGTGTAGTGCTAGACGGTGCTCTCTCCCATACAAGTGAAAATTGTCTGGATAAGCTTTATCCCTTTGACAATAAAGAATTCAATTGCAGACTAAATAATGGCTCGTGGATACGATACGACAAGGACGGCTTCAATGTATCATGCCCTGACGGATCCACATCCTTCAACAACATCTTCGTCGCAGCAGATGGCTGTATCGGGACTTCCCCGAATTCCATGGTGACTGGCCTACGGACAATCATCAGAGAACGAGCTTACTTCGCGAACTTCACGTGGACCTCTACAACGCCCGCACTTCCTCTCCCCTATAAAGGAAGTGTGGCGAAACACTTAATGAAACTTACCGAAAAGGACCACCTGTCACCGACTTACAAAGAGATTCTTCACCCTATATTACTAGCTGGTTTATGTGTAACGGTGTTAATTTTTATCGCCGTGAACATCCTTGTTTGGCGTAGGTTACGGCACAGCAAGCAGCTACAAAGGAACGAGTTGAATAGCCCTGACAATACCCCTTACCTGATCCAGTTCAAAGCTGTATGAGTGGCCACCTCATTTGCTAAGGGAGTAATTTGTCAGGATGATGTTTGTATGAAAAGCTGATTAGTACGCTAGTAATATGTAATTAAAGAAATTCTCTACATTTGCATTGTTAAAAATACATTTAAAATAACATTTAAAAAAATAAATAAAATAAAAAAGGATATAAATCATTTTTTTCTCTCGGCATCTAATAAAAATATATAAGCCGGAATGTTAAAAAAGAAAAGAGAAAAAAAAAAAAAGAAAAAAATATAAGATATATAACAGAATCTATGGGCATCTAATAAAATGTATCAGCCCTATATATAAATATATATATATATATATATGTACGAAACCGTGGTACGTGTACGTACCAGGAATTTGTATTTGTGCACTAAAAATTGAGTATCTTGTTTCTGACAAAGGTAACAATTATTCTTTATCAAGTTACCGAATCATTTGTAAGTCAGAATTTGTTTTGTTTTTTGGTACCATGTAATCATTTGCTAGCAATGTACCATATATATGATCTTGGTTTTATCATGCATTTTTCTTTTTGCTTTGGTAATATCTTTTTTGTATGCATTATTGTTATTATTTTTGATGTGCCTATTTGGACATTCGTCCTCAGTTGGATATAGCTAGTTTTGAACAAAGAATGATACGTATGTCCAGTCACACCTAATAACCATGTTTCGGCTTGTTGTTAAATTTTTGTAAAAAAATTGAGATAGCTGGCCGAGCTTATGTAATGATTAGAATAGTAATATTACATGTTTAAAACAAATGACGTAATATGTCATGTTGGTTGGAAGAGCTGACCGTGAGATTTGCTATGGTCAACTCAAATTGTAAGCAGGATGTAAGATGCTAAGTTGCCATTCTTTCTTAGTGTCAACACATTGTCTCTTCGTGTGAAAGTTTGTGACGTCACCGGATGCAGGTGTCTTCCGATTCCGTCACTTGGTTAAGAAAAAGCAAGTATACGATATTTGTGATATCGGTAATTTATTCAGTTCATATCTAAACTTCACCAGAATTGGTCATGTGGACCAACACAGCTTCCTCCAGTGATGGAGATGTTTAACTCAGTTGTTATTCACAATAAAACTTAAAAACTACTAAAATGTGTTCAGTAAACCATTCAAATACATCTGAAAACAACTCATACTCAAATGTGTGCTTAAGACAGTAGCACACCAATATATATATATATATATATATATATATATATATATATATATATATATTTATATATATATATGTATACATATATATATATATATATATATATATATATATATATATATATATATATATATATATATATATATATATATATTTATATATATATATATATATATATGCATATAACAATGAGAGAGAGAGAGAGAGAGAGAGAGAGAGAGAGAGAGAGAGAGAGAGAGAGAGAGAGAGAGAGAGAGAGAGAGGGGGGGGGGGTTTACACATTAAACGGCATGACAGAAATGAGGATAAAGACAGGTCCATTATGAATTCATACATATACACACAAATACGTACAGTATTCATGTATATTTAGATATGCGCAAAACTCAAAGGAAAACGTGATGGTCAGATGCAATAAAAGAACAAGGAAGAATTCCAATAATATGAGTCGTGACCGGTTTCTTGTTCTATTAAAATCTTCATCTAGATGTTTTAAACATTGATAAAGATTTTGAAAATATATATATATATATATAGTAGGCCTACTGTGAGAGTACGGACATTTCATAAAGACAAAATCATGGCCACTTGTGTTTGCGACCACGTCCTGTCGTGGGAGAGACGTTTTGATTGACAAGTCAAATAAGCCGGTGTAAAGGTTTAAAGGTCAGTCATGAATGGCAGAGGCAATGGACAGAACAATAGAACATTACTTTCGAGTCTGATCATATATATATATATATATATATATATATATATATATATATATATATATATATATATATATATATATATATATATATATATATATATATATATATATATATATATATATATATATATATATATATATATATATATTAGAGAGAGAGAGAGAGAGAGAGAGAGAGAGAGAGAGAGAGAGAGAGAGATTTACAAAAATAAATATAATAGTTTTCTACTAATATTTCTAGGCAGAACCTAAATCCTTATATATTTATCTGGTGTACGAATGGTTGTGAGAGATATGCGTAATTTTAATGCACAAGTGATAGGTTATATGTGTTTTTAATAGATGTTATCTCTAAGAAAAGTTTATTCATTTCCTCTGCTTCGATTAAGCCATTTGGGGCTTAGCGGTCTTCCGGCTTTAGCGACGGGTATGATTCTGCATCGCAATAAGGGAAAACATTGAAAATTCCAATCTGAGCGTTACTAATCATTCAATAGCAATCCAATTAACGTATATGAGTGATTGATACAGTGTGTTCCCAATATTTTAGTATGAAAAACGTTCTTGTGACTAGCAGAGATCAAGATCCTCCTCATACCATCCCTGGACAAAATAACATTTGCTTTTTCTTTTCTTTTTCAAGAATGAATGAGTCGGTTTATGGTGAATAATCAACTCCGCTTCTTTATCATATCTAAATCCGACGACTGCATTAATAGGTATCTCTTTTATCGAAATTTTCATAACATTTTTACTGCTGACATAGCAGTTACATGTCACCGAAAGATTGGCTACACAGAACCTCCTCTTACGAAGAAATAACGTGAATGGAAAATGCAGTGGATACTTCTGCTTATTGATGAGAAAACTGCTATAAAATTCTCTATGGGCTGATAAACTAAACATAGAAAATACCTCTCTCCATATTTCATTTTAATGCACAGAAAACCTTATTATATGCAAAACAGATACGTCTCCAAACAATTGGAACAATCATACAACCTACAAAAACTTGATAATCTTATGTCTTCAATTAAACAAAGCAAACCCTTCTGCGCCGTTTAACTTTCAAACACAAAGATATCAAACTTAGGCATTTACGTTTGATATTTGAGCTATGCCTATAACTCAATCTTTGAAATCTCTTTTTTCTTTTTTTTTTTCTTTTATGATATATCATTTAGCCTTCGACTAATTTTCTAGTTTTACTTCATCAAACTGGGCACTTTTATTTTGTAATGTTTGGATTCCATTTTCTCAAAGTGACGTTGAATGACCCAAGGTTTACGGTGCGTACACTTATTTCAGACAGTTGCAATCATTAGAAGAACACATCGAGTTTGAAATGTTTGATTGGATAAAGTCGCTCAAATATTCACATTTTCATCAAATTTTGATAATAAAGAAAAAATAGCATCTACTGTATTGCATTTTCTTTTAAAATGGCAACACGATGATCGGAAATGTTATGCTTGAAAGGGTTATCATTATTACTATTGTTACTATAAACATTGTTATTATAGTTATTATCATTAACGCCTTTAACGGTTATTATTCTTAAAATCAACAATTGATTATTACCCTAATCAACAGTGTTAGATGACCTCAATATTCTAAAGATCAGCTTTTCGCCCAGAGTAAGGAAATAGTCTATTCAATTAAGGCAAATTTAAAATAAGAGTTTCTCAAAAAGCCTGATTTATGAGGGCCTCCTTAAGATATGAAGTGCTCTTTAGAAAGGGGGACAATAAGTAAAACATTATTAACACAAGTTGGCATAGGACAAAGGCTGCGGGCCACAAGAAATTATGTGATGCGTCCTTGTGTGATGCAACTCAAATGAAAACTAAAATAGTGGATGGATGGCTTACGAACGTTCGCAAATAGGAAAGATAATTAACGCGCACTCCTCATAAAACTATGTGGAGAGAGAGAGAGAGAGAGAGAGAGAGAGAGAGAGAGAGAGAGAGAGATGCCTCAGCAACTATGATTGAATAATAATATGCTCAAACACATAAGTGGGCTATACCCAAGTCCTACAGAATACTCTTCTGTAGGCCTTGGCTATACCTTAGAATATTACTATGCACGATATCGCTATGAAAATTCCATCCCATGTATAAAAAAAAAAAAAAAAAAACAAAAAAAAAAACGATAAAAAAGTGCTAGATTATAGACTTCAAAACGGATCTATTAACTATAAACAAGTCTTATGGTTCTAAAACCTAATTCATAAAATTTATTGACTAGTGTCAATTAATAATAGCGCCAATACCTGAATATCTTCGTATACACACTTTCGTGTAGACTTGATAGTGTTCTTCCTTCACTTAAACCAGATGGCTCCTGTTTTCCTGGGGCTAATTTAACTAATTTAGCTTTTCGG
>NC_090730.1:124800631-124805631 GCF_036898095.1 Palaemon carinicauda
TATGTCTCAGACATAGGATCCTAATTCGCGCATAGGACTAAAAATAGAAAACTGACATCCTTTGAAGAAATACAGAGCAGCATTGATAATACTCATTGGATTAGGACTCCAACAAAACGAAATGCAGCTATCCAAAAGGACAACGAAAAATATTCCTAAGCAAAAATAAAAAGAAAAAGTCCCTCATAGTATTGAGTTTTGTGAATAGATAAAACCAATATGTAAATATTAGTAATTCAGATTAAATTTCAAACGTTTGCTTGTACATGTCAGACGCCCATAGGAAAGATAATCAAAGGTCCTTTTACGGCTTAAACCGGAAGGAAATTATTTTGACAGTAGAGGGAAAGGAACAGTCGTAACTAATATAAAATGCTTTAATGGGAAGAAAGCTTTCTTGCCATTACCTCCAATAAAAGAATCTAAATATCAAAGATTTTTTTTTTTATTCCGGTTGTCGAATTCTATTTCAACATTCTTTAACCAAATCCTATATGTAAGTATCAAAGCAAGAAATTTGAGAAAATATTAATTTTCACATTCCAAATTTTACCTCCCCATACATGCATGATGATGGAGATATAAACATAGAGAGAGAGAGAGAGAGAGAGAGAGAGAGAGAGAGAGAGAGAGAGAGAGAGAGAGAGAGAGAGAGAGAGAGTGAGAGAGAGAGAGAGAGTTAAAATTCTATTTAATACAATTGGATATGATATACTGGATGTCAATAATCAGGTAAATGACTAGCGTACAATAAAAAGGTATACATTGCTTATTCTATGTTTGGGTTCCCCCAGGTCCCTCATTGTGAGGCACCTCGTATATCCACCAGAGTTGCTAATGCATCTTCCGGTGTATTTTGCATCTTCCAGTCTTGGATGGTCTTGGATGCATCTTAGGTATTTATCGAGCTTATCATTAAACACATCTACGCTCACTCCTGTTATGTTTCTTAGATGAGCTGGCAGCACATTAAATAGTCACTGCATTATCGATGCTGGTGCGCAGTGGATTAATGTCGTGTGCGCCTTCCTTAGTTTTCCTGGCATAGTTTTTGGCACTATCAATCTACCTCGGCTTACTCTTTCTGATATTTTTAGCTCCATGATGTTTTCAGTAAATCCTTGGATTTGCTTCCATGCTTGTATTATCATGTAGCGTTCTCTTCTCCTTTCTAGACTCTATAGTTTTAAAAATTGCAGTCTTTCCCAGTAATCAAGGTCCTTAACTTCTTCTATTCTAGCAGTATAGGACCTGTGTACACTCTCTATTTGAGCGATATCCTTTTGGTGTTGCGGGTACCATATCACATTGCAGTACTCGAGTGTACTACGTACATAAGTTTTGTAAAGCATAATCATGTGTTCAGCTTTTCTTGTTTTAAAGTGTCTGAATAGCATTCCCATTTTTGCTTTACATTTAGCCAACAGTGTTGCTATTTGGTCGTTGCATAACACATTCCTATTTAACACTGTACCAAGGTCTTTAATTGCTTCCTTGTTTGTGATTGTCTCGTTATTAGGTCCCTTGTATGTATATACCATTCATTCTCTGTTTCCATAATTTATTAATTCGAATTTATCAGAGTTAAATACCATCCTATTTATCTCCGCCCATTCATATATTTTCTTTATATCTCTTTGTAGTAGGTTCCTATCTTCATCACAAGTAATTTCTCTACTTATTCTTGTGTAATCGTCCAAACTTCGCACTACAGATTTTTTCACATTACAGTCTGTGTGTGAGATCATAATAACAAACAGCAGTGCAGCTAATATCATACCCTGTGGCACGCCAGATATTACCCAATCTTCATCTGATTTCTCGTCATTTGTAACCACTATCTGTTTTCTGTTTTGTAGGAATTCTTTTACCCATTTTCCTATCTTCCCGCAATATTATGCTTTCTCATTTTTTCCTCTAATATATTATGGTCTACCTTGTCAAAGGCTTTTGCAAAATCTAGATAGATCACATCTGTGTCTTTTGCTGGAGAGAGAGAGAGAGAGAGAGAGAGAGAGAGAGAGAGAGAGAGAGAGAGAGAGAGAGATACGTGTTAATAATACTCACAAATAATTGGATCGTCAGCGTGTATTCCTGGATGGTCTCAAAATCCAAATTCCTTGATGCGACAAAAACCGTCACACCTGTGCTATCGTGACACTCCTCCGAATGCTCTTGTCGTCTGTGGACACCAGTGAGATATAGCTATTAGAGTAATGTGAGAATCACTTTATTATTCTTCACCATAAGCACCCGAGGGTCTTTTGCGAATGAAGTCAGTGGAATACAAACCTTGTTATTTGTTATCATAATTAATTTCCAGTCTTCTTTCACCATTTGAAGTCGTCCCAAATGTTCATTATTTTCATTAAAATAATCCCAAGACTTCATTGAATTTGATTTAGAAAATAAGCAGACCCTAATTTTCATAAATTGAAATTTCGTTGAATTGTTATGATGTTTATAAAAACTCTAGGACTACACTGTTGCAAATAGTTACCGGACTTCATAATCACAACTAGTATATGCTTTTTATTACATGTAGATCATTAGATAAAAACTCCATAACTACTATATCAATTAAAGATCTTTCAAAAATAGTACAAATAGAAAAATTAAAGACCCGCACATACAAATTCAAATGTATTGACAGTGTGTTCCCTTAACGGACTGAACTAAATTCATAACCTAACAAAATAAAAGAATAAATAATTATTCAAGAAACGACGAATTTTTCTCCATTATGAATGTATGAGATTCTGAGCTTTTTTATTCTACGGATCGATAGGAAAATTAGCAAAATACAATCCGAATTGCCTCTATATATCATGTCACTAAACATTAATATTCCAGAAAAAAAGTGGGCAAAGAAGGGAAAATAATACTGAACGGAGTGCTAAATGATTCATTCTTCCAATAACGAGTTACCTCAATAAGTCATAAAGGATAAAGTTCATCTTCTCTTGATTATCATATCAAAGTTGAGGAATAATTTTTCAAGGCTTTCTTGAAGCTCCCAGAATATAATGCAGTTTGCTATTGAACTAAATATTACAATAGATAAATAATTCAACAGGCATATTTCTTCTGGTCTTAGAGAGGGAGAGAGAGAGAGAGAGAGAGAGAGAGAGAGAGAGAGAGAGAGAGAGAGAGAGAGAGAGAGAGAGAGAGAGAGAGGGTATGTTACCCTTTCTGAGTTTAGAAATATAAAATAGAAGAGAAATTTTCAAAATCTGAAGGATTTTTACGTGTCCCCCTTGTATTTCTATAATGGTGAAAATTTAGACTTTTTTTTTTATATATCTACCATCTTTCCAGCAGTAATAATCTATTAAACATAGGAATAAATAGGTATGTATTTATGTATTATGTTTTTAACAAACAAAGAACATGTTATCCATTGTGCATTATTACTCACCTGATGGCGCGTTGCCGTTTAGTAGAGTGAAGTAAACAAGCGAGCTGTCTGCAAGATTAGACCTAAAAGGAAAAATAAAGAAATTTTGGGAAAAGGAACTTCAAAGATTAATCATGGAGACGAATTTAGTGCCGTTGTCAATGATAGGCATCAAATTTGAGAATTGTGTAAATGAAATAATTATTTAGAGAAAAAAAAATAAAAATCCTGATAAGTGCAGTACATATACGGTAGATAATTCTTCAAAACTCTCAAGTGATACGTAACTTGAAGCATTCTTCATGTACCGAACGATTCTCAACTTAGCTAGGGATTGGCGAATTTGAAGAGAAACTGTGTAAATGTAAAACATCAAACTCTAAGACGTAGTAACAGGGTAAATTTTTGTTATAAGAGTAAACCGTGAATTCCAGTATTATGTCTGCCCTACGAAGAATTATGATAAAAAAAAAAAAAAAAATACGGCTAGGGAGATGAAAATGAACATAGATTATGTGCATATAATTTGATTGCCTTACTACTCATTTTCCATTTGACAGTAACTTATATTTTTAAATCATTCACACGCACCACTCTTTATCATTTGTATTCCACAAATCTTTAAAATTTTCACTAAATCGTCACTCATCGGCCTTCTCCTCAGAGTACTTTTTCGTTTTTCTTATCATATTCTAAGATTTTTTAGTCCATTACTTGTTCCATGTATTTACATGTATTTGATTTCTCTAAAGTAACTGTTTCAATCCATAACTACTTGTAAAATTCATCCCACCTTTTTAACGTACTTAATCCATGACTAAGGTAAGTACCTCATTCATCCTCTTGAATACCCTGCCAAAATGAGCTCTTTTGTCGTCCCCTGCAATTTAAAGTCCCATTATTTCCCTATAACACTTTACATTTTACTTTACTTCCATTGAGTGTTTCGTATTAAAAGTGCCATGCGGAATCAGAGACCCCATACCTGCTTTTTATATTGTAAACAAAAATTCTTTCCATTTCAGCACCTTCAACCCTTCCCTCTTACTTTTTCCCTTTATTCTAATCTCACGTGTTTTTCACCAATTCGCTAGTCTAACCTACATTTCCAACTAAATTTGGAATATTTAGCTCCAAACAGAACTACATTATTTACCTTTTCTTTTGTTTCAGGAAAAAATAATGCTTAGATTTAACCCCAGTAACGATCCATCTCACCATTATATCTATCCTTTTCCTGTTCCGTCAAATTTGATTACCATACAAAATAGTTTCCCTTACTTTTATTTGCTTTCCAAAGCACGCCATGTACACCTTGCATACCTTAAAATCTGTTTTTTTTATCTGAATTTTTGCAACAGGAGTTTTCAAACCAAGAGAAGCAAGAGCGCTACTCGTTTCATTTGTCGGTATTCTACCGGAATAAGAATGTGACAGTTATTGGCTATTTAAGCTATCTACAGACCATTTTCTCCACTGAGGGAAATAAAATATTTCAACTTGAGACTAAAGGATTTTATATTCCATGCCCCTTCCTACAGTAGACACATTCAAAGTGTAGATTAGTGCCACTCTTTATAAACATGGTTGGTGTTAGAGTGTG
>NC_090730.1:124823131-124825631 GCF_036898095.1 Palaemon carinicauda
AAATGAATGTTGGACAATCATAAAGCAATTATAAAGATCGAACTAGAAACAAGCTGCAGTTAAAAGGCTATTTCCTTTGATAACAATGCATTAAGAGAGGGTCTTCTATGTAATTATTATAGTTTTTATTATTACTGGCAATATTTCTAGTCTTTGACGTCTCGTTTTTCTGATTACAGAAAAATAAAATGTGCAGATATTTCACACCATTTTATCAAAGGAGATATATGTGGATTTTGATTATATATCTTTCCATAACTGTTAAGTGTGGACGGCTAAGCCTTCTAATACTATTGATGTTATGTTATTTCTTATACAGCGTGCAAATATTTCCTAGAAAAGACCCAAGAGTTCAAAGGCAGGTATACAGCCAAATTTTTGAAATTCTGATATTTTTCATCATTTCTAATATGTAGTAATTGTAACACAGGAAAAATTTACTTATTAAGCTATTATTGAGAATCGAACATAGAGTGCTGTCAAACAATTTCAAATTAGTTTCAAGCCCAATAAAGAAACAAGAAACTAGTTAAATAAAACTGCATAAAAACAAATACTAGAAATAAATGGAATTTACGTACGAACAAAAGAGAAATATTTTCTGACGTTTGTTTTCATGAAAGGAAACTTGAACCCAATCCAGAAGAAGGCCTTGATACAAAGGCTTATGATCCAAAAGGCATGAGAACAACGCACTTGAATGTGACACTTTCCATGAGCCAACTTCCATGACGTGCAACAAATTCCATAAATAAACCAGACGCCATTGAGAAAGGATATTATCGTCCATTAATATTCACATTTAACAATAACTTTTATAGAAGGATTTGCAATAGGCTTCTGTACATATAGTTAATATCATTAAAATGAATTAGTTTAGTGAAGTATTAAGTACCATTACTAGACTCTCGTGGGGATCGTAGAGGGATTAATTTCTTAAGTAATATGCAAAGACTGGAGCTAGACAGTCTCAGAAATGGAAAACTAAGTAGGGTAAGGTCAAAGAAACGGATGAAAAGTAGAAGGCAGAGAGCAATGTAGGAGTCGCCTAAAAAACGCGGGATTTGCCTAAAAAATGTAAGAGATTTATGAATCACTATAGAAACATATGAATAAACAATCAAACAGTAATCTAGAGATGATTTATATTTTCTCAATTACTTCATTAACCAAAATAGTCGAAGTCTTTCCCGTAAAATTTTGGTAGCTTCTTTGAATTGCAGATCTTTTTTTCTACTTGCAAATGCGTGTTTTAAGAGTGATCTTAAAATACGACGAAAGGTATTAATATCTCAATTTAACTGCTTGAAAATCCTTCATCACAGTGTACGTCATCCGAACAAACACAAAATATAAGTGCTGTGTCTTCGTGAATATAAGTATACGTGTGTAAAAACATATCAACAGATAATAGAGATAGAGAAGGAAAGCTTGGAAGGTGATAAGAATATAAGTTGAAAAATGCTATTGAAGAGAAAGTGAATGAAATGGAATAAACAAAGATAAATGCCTTTGAAGCAGGGAAAACAACAATCAAAAAGTATGTATGCGTGTATAAAATACGCATTCATAATTGTATGCAAACACGACACACATACCCAGAGCAAGCTTAAACGTTGACACTTCAAAGGAGAAATTCGCATTGTGCAATACCTGTTGATCGAATACCGGTGGGTTATCGTTAATGTCCTCGACGATGACCTTGAAGGAACAGGAATCCTGGTGGGCCCCAGAACTACCGTCACTCGCCACCACCGTCAGATAAAACTCCTTGTCCTCCTTGTCTCGGTTAAGGCGCTGAAAGTGGAAAACGAGACACATTGGTGTTCATTTATGTTACTGCTTAAAGGAATAATCAATCATTTGAATACTATCTGAGCGTATATCGAAGGTCCCACGAGCTTCTTTTGTTAAAATAGGCTCTCATCATCTATGGAAACTATTTCCTTAACTTGCACTTTCATTATATTAATTGGGTTTACCTAAGCAAAATTTCGTCTCTATTTTATTATCCTTATTACACAACGTGTAATGTTAAAGTTCTTTCATAGATAAATATAGTTGTGTCAATTAGAACTGACTGTGAAGAAAAAAAGAAAAAGGAACGATATCAAAATTCTGCTACGAGCAAAAAACTGAATCTGAAAGAGACTGAGGATCCCCAATTATAGATTCCTATAGATAGAAGAAACAAAACATTTGTATTATCTATTCACTTTGGTCGTAGATATTTGTCCATGTTGATTGGAAGACTGAATGGTGAACCTTCCAAAGTCATTCAAGAGGTCATAGGATACGACGTGGCTACGGCCTCGGTCTTCGTCTGTCGCCAGCACCTTCGAGGGAAATAACAGTTATTTGAATTCCTTCACGGAACGCCCTGACAACCGAAACGATCGCTCAAGCATTTTTGGGGTGACAACGTCGTCCCTTAAATTTGACATATGAAAGACATGCTTCACTTGCTTCAAATTCTTTTCCCATTCATTTATAAATTTTC
>NC_090730.1:124833131-124835631 GCF_036898095.1 Palaemon carinicauda
AATTTGTAGCTCTTGTATGGTTCGCAAATGCATGTATATATGTATCTGAAGGAGTTTCTTTCCTGTAAACCTTATATTTAAGACCGCCAACTTCAAGACGGATTACTAGTGTGTCCAAGAAGGGCAATTCATTGTTATTTTTTATTTCAAATTTGAATTTAAGGGAAGGATAGAGGTTGTTTAAAAACACTAAAATGTTATCAATATTAAGAGAACACGGAACAACAGCAAAAATATCATCAACATATCTCAACCATATCTCAAAATGTAAAATTTTAGGTAAAAAAATTCAGTTTAAAGAAGATGGTTAAATGCCAAAGGTGAATGCCCCGAAACATATAAAAAGCTATTAGTAAGTGCATGCGTCAAAAGAGCATTCAAGCATAGCAAAATGTGGAAAGACGTAGATGCAGAACTAAACCAAATTCGACAACTATTAACAAATATCTGATATCCAGAAATCATGGTAGAAGAGGCCATAGGGAAGAAATTCAACAACCCATGATGGAAAAAACTAACGAAGAACAGAAAAAAAAAAACCTTATCATCTACCGCCATCCTACCCAGATCTTGCAAGGAATCTTCAATAGAGGTGTTGCCCAAAAGGTAAAATTTATGATATATAGCAAGCCCAACCTATCTACAAGTTTTGTGAAGAACAGTATCGCCACGAGAAGACCAAAGAAAGCGTGTACAAACGTAATATATAAGTTTTCGTGCTCATAGCAGATGTGTATATCTCATAGAAAAGACTACGAGTACATTAGACACACTACCACGACACCCCCGAAGACGTCAAGGGGCAATAAACCAACACTATATTGATGTACACGATCGGAAACGCTCCTTTAAAGACTTGACTGATCGAACCCAGATTGTTCACAAGGAGAACAGCTACCGCAGACTTATAAGTAGGGTGGCCAGGGCACCAGCCACCCCTTGAGATACTACCATTAGAGAGTTACTGGGTCCTTTGACTAGCTAGACAGTACTACATTGGACCCTTCTCTCTGGTTACGGCTCATTTTCCTTTTGCCTACACATACATCGAATAGTCTGGCCTATTCTTTACACATTCTCCTCTGTCCTCATACACGTGACAACACTGAGATTACCAGTTACTTCTTCCTCGCTGAAGGGGTTATCTAGTGCAATGTAATTGGTCAGTGGCTACTTTTATCTTGGTAAGGGTAGAAGAGACT
Source organism: Palaemon carinicauda (assembly GCF_036898095.1). NCBI lineage: Eukaryota > Metazoa > Arthropoda > Malacostraca > Decapoda > Palaemonidae > Palaemon > Palaemon carinicauda. The sequence goes on from NC_090730.1 coordinate 124,834,334, forward strand.
TTTTAGCTATGGTAAGCAGCTCTTCTAGGAGAAGGACACTCCAAAATCAAACCATTGTTCTCTGGTCTTGGATAATGCCATAGCCTCTGTACCATTGTCTTTCACTGTCTTGGGATAGAGTTCTCTTGATTGAGGGTATACTTGGGCACACTCTTCAATCTTATTTCTCTTCCTCTTGTTTTCTTCAAGCGTTTATAGTTGATATATGAAAGATTTATTTTAATTTTGTTACTGTGCTCAAAATATTCTACTTTAATTGTTAATTACTTCTCTTGTAGTTTTCTTATTTCCTTTCCTCATTAGGCTATTTTCCCTGTTGGAACCCTCAGGCCGATAACATCCAGCTTTTCCAACTAGGGTTATAGCTTCGCAAGTAATAATAATAATGATAATAATGTCAAGCAGTAAACATCTCCTGCGTCGAATATTCGACTAAACAGAATTAGTTCTGCTGTTATTAAGCACCCGATGACGTCACATGTAAGGTCTCAATCATTCCATTTTGTTTCTTTGATATTTTGTTTAAAGGTGTATTTCATTATTGGAAATTGTTACTAATGTATCAATTTAAAGATTTTCTTCTTGCATTAGCATTCTCCATTTTTACCTTGAAAACAAGTTTGTTTTGTTTGAACGTTGTGTTCGACTTCGACTTTAATTGTATCGAGATTTAGTGGTTATTGAAGATAATTATTAATAATTGAGTTATTGTAACATTATTGTATTAAACATACGAACTATGTCAAGGTTTTGGAGAAATTCCGCCAATTTTGTTGTTTTCCTATAATCGCGCCTGAGAAAACATCCATTTATTGGCACCTGTTGTCGCCGGGTTTTTAGCATTGAATACACGCAAAATCTATTGAATTGTAATATTAGTAACGTTAAGGTGTAGGCGAGTATATTGTGACGGGCCTGTTCGATATAGTCATCTATTCCAGTTGATATCACAGTGTTCTTATCTTAGGATAGTTCATACCTCTAGTTGTCTTGGCTCATATGCCCTGGAGGTCATTTATTTATAGTTATAATAGCTTATTTAGGCTATACGGCACGTTACTGTTGCCGAACATCCTAGTTCATATATGATCGTTTGATCTGTGCTTAGGTTAAAACTAACCCACATCGTACGGCTAATATTGATGCATAGTTTATGCTAGTGATGTAATAGGTTAGGCCTAGGTGCGTGTTTGGTAGGCTAATACCCGTGCGACTATTACCAGCCCTATGGGGGGCCGCGGTAGGTTTCAATCATTATTCTATTGCTGACCCATTAGAGTTCTTATGCAAGGCTAATA
>NC_090730.1:124840631-124853131 GCF_036898095.1 Palaemon carinicauda
AGCGCAGACAGTCGACTTCTGGACTCGCTGGGTCAGAACTGGATGTGGTAGCGGCACGAACTTCATCTGTAGTTCCAACGCCAAGGGGAACCACATACTGTTCGGCCACTTGTGGGCCACTATTGCTGCTACCCCCTTGAAGGATCTCAGTTTGTTGAGGACCCTCAACAGAAGGTTGTGAGGAGGGAACAGATAAATCCTGGACCATCTGTTCCAGTCGAGGGACATTGCGTCCACTGCTTCCGCTAAGGGGTCCTCGTAAGGGGACACGTACAGGGGCAACTTCTTGTTGTCTTTCATCGCAAAGAGGTCTATCTGCAGTTCTGGGACTTGATTCAGAATGAAGGAGAATGATCCTGCGTCTAAGGACCATTCCGACTCTATCGGTGTGAACCTGGATAGAGCGTCCGCTGTCACATTGCGGACTCCTTGAAGGTGAACTGCCGACAGGTACCACTTCTTCTTTTCCGCCAATCGGAAAATGGCTAACATCACTTGGTTGAGAGGTGGTGACCTCGACCCTTGTCGATTCAAGCATCTCACAACCACCTCGCTGTCCATCACCAATCTTATGTGGATCGAGTGACGCGGGGAGACTTTCTTTAAGGTAAGGAGCACTGCCATAGCTTCTAGAAAGTTTATATGAAAGGTCCTGAATAGCTTGGACCAAGTCCCCTGGACTTTTTTCCGATGAGAGTGACCTCCCCATCCCTCCTTTGAGGCGTCTGAGTGAATCGTCATCGACGGGGGAGGTGGCTGAAGAAGAACCGACTTCTTTAGATGTCTGGCTTGGGACCAAGGTCTGAGAAGAGTACGTAGCCGAGGCGGCACTGGTCTTCTCAGATCTCTTCGCGCGTTTGATGCATACCTTCTCCAAACTCCGGTTGCATCCTTTAGCTGTGCTCTTAGCACTGGGTCTGTCACTGAAGCAAACTGGAGAGAGCCTAGTACCCTCTCCTGTTCGCGTCTTGATATCCTTTCGGAATCTAGAAGTCTCTTGACAGAGCCCGCTATCTCCTTCCTTTTCTTCGTCGGGATGGAGAAACTGTGTGACAAAAGGTCCCAGTAGATTCCCAGCCACTGGAACTTTTGGGATGGAGAAAGTCGAGACTTTTTTCTGTTGATCTTGAAGCCTAGGTACTCTAGGAACTGGATCACCTGACTGGAAGCTTGCAAGCATTCGGTCTCGGATGCTGCCCACACCAGCCAGTCGTCCAGGTAGGCTACTACCTGAATTCCCTTTAGGCGTAATTGTTTGAGAGCTGCGCTCGCAAGCTTCGTGAAAATCCTTGGGGCTATGTTTAGCCCGAATGGCATGGCTCTGAAGGCGTATAGTCTCTGTTGTAGCCTGAACCCTAGGTAGGGGGAGAGTCGACGGCTGATTGGAATGTGCCAATAGGCGTCTGACAAGTCTATAGAGACTGAGTATGCCCTCTTGGGCAATAAGGTCCTTATGTGTTGCAGTGTTAGCATCTTGAATTTGCAATTCACTATGAACTTGTTGAGTGGCGACAAGTCCAGAATGACTCTGAGCTTTTCCGAGTCTTTCTTGGGAACACAAAACAGCCTCCCTTGGAATTTGATGGACTTCACCTTTCGGATCACCTTTTTCTCCAACAGTTCTTGAACGTACTCCTCCAAAACGGGGGTGGAGTGTTGGAAAAACCGAAGACACGGGGGTGGAGTGCTGTACCAGCTCCAGCCCAGTCCATTCTTGAGTAGGCTTTGGGCCCAGGGATCGAAGGTCCAGCGATCCCAAAATTTCATCAGTCTCCCTCCTACCAGTATCGTTTCACTTGGACTGCCGTCCTGAGGTCTTGCCTCCCTGACCACGACCACCTCTGAATCCCCTTCCCCTTGAGGGGCGCCTAGACGAGCCTCTGGCTGCTCCTCTAGGTTTTGCACGAAAGGAAGAAGACTGTCCTTCGAACGTTGGGGTGAATGTGGTTGACTGACCTGGCACAGCCTGGGGTACCCACTGAAAAGTAGTCGGGGTTTGTGCCACCATCTGGGGCACTGGAGGCAATGGCAATTGCAGTTGCTGTTGCTGTCTAAAAGGCTTGGCTGGCCGAGACGGTAGCCTAGTCCTCATATTCTTCCTTTTTGGTTGAGGACCCTCATCCGGGGAAGATTTTCTTTTGATAGCCAGGCCCCACTTCTGGAGAAGGTTTCTATTCTCCACGGCGGCCTTATCAACAACCTCTTTGACCACATCGGTAGGGAAAAGGTCTTTTCCCCAAATGTTGGAGGAGATTAACTTCCTTGGCTCGTGTCTCACCGAAGCCCCGGTGAACACGAACTCCCTGCAAGCTCTCCTTGCCTTGACGAAGCCATAAAGGTCCTTCGTCACTGTGGCTAGGTGAGACTTAGCCACTACCATGAACATTTCATGGACCTTGGGGTCACTTGCCATCGTCTCAAGAGTAGTCTGATGAGACATTGAGGCAGCCAGTCTTTCTTTTGTCTCAAACTCTCTTCGTAAAAGAGACTCGGACAGCTTGGGGAGGTCCTCGCCGAATTGCCGTCCGGCAATATCAGCCTCCAACTTTCCCACTGAGAATGTCAGATGGACATCCTTCCAGTCTTTGTGGTCCATAGGCAGGGCCAGCGACAAGGGTTTACACTCCTCCAGGGAGGGGCAAGGCTTGCCGGCCTCGACTGCCTTTAGGACAGCCGCAAACCCTTTCTGTAAAAAGGGGAAGGCTCTATCAGGAGAGGACACAAAAGAAGGGAGCTTCTTGCTCAATGCAGCTACCTTCGAGTTAGAGAAGCCCCTCTCTTTCATCGAGGATGAAAGTAGGGCTTGAGCCTTAGCGTGGTCCATAATAATGACCTCCTTCGGCTCTGTCTCCTCCCTTGAAGCTGGTTCTTTTCTCAGCCGGACATAGCAGTCCGGATATGATGCCTTGCTGGGCCAGAATTCTACCTCCTCTAGGGGAACTGAACCCAGCTTATCCGAGATGACGATCTTTCCAGTCGTCATCGGCATGTGCTCAGCATACCTCCATGGGTTAGCATCTGAGCATATGGGAAGGTCTTTCACATTGAGCCTTTTCCGGGGCCCATGTGATTCTGCCAGGGACTGCATACGCAGTTCCATTGCAGCCGCCTTCTCCTGATTCTCCTTCTGCATTTGTTGGATCATTCCAACAATCGAAGAGAGGGCCTGTCCCAGTTCTACTGGGAGACCAGCCGATGTTGAGGGAATAGGCTCCGGAATCTGAACCGGAGTAGCCGACACCTCGTCGACCTCATCCTCTACGACATCCGGGGTTTGAACTTCATCCTGACCTTCTGCCAGGAGGTCTTGTTCCAAACGTTCGTCCAGGTCAGACATCCTGTCATCTAACTGGATGTCTTGCATCGCAACTGCGACTTCCACGTACACCTGGACTTGATCTTGAGGGATCTTCTCTTGAGGCTGGGGAATCACTGCATCAGCTGATGCCTGGGGAAAAAGATACGCCCTCATCTTCTCACTTGGAAGATAAGGGCCAGAGGTGTTCTTCTTGAAGCCCCTTACCCAAGTACGAAGCTTTTCCCTTGCTATATCCCTTGATTCCGCCGTTCTAGGGGAATCAAAAGCCTCAGTAATCAGGTTAGTGCATACAGTACATACCTGAGGGTCCCAATACTGGAGATCAACCTTGGAGACAGCGCATGTTGCGTGTCTCCTACAACACTCATGTCCGCAGAGGTTCTTGCTGCGGACATTGCAGAAAACATTTCCGCACTTCGGAGGGTCCTCCTGTAAAGAGAAGAAATTTCCATGAGTATCAAGTGAACTATGTATCACTGGATATGCATTGTATAGCATAACAATTCATAAAGGAAAGACACACACTTGTGTTTCCCTCACAACCCATTGTTGCAGCCTTCCAGATAATAAAATCAAAATGGTTTATCTCTTCTAGAGTAACCAATGCAAGGTTTCCAGAGGAAACAGGTGGAGCTCACACCTAAGCAATGATTTTAAAATCCTGGATAATAGACAGGGAAGAACTCAGCTTCCTATCTGAGGGCAACATCAAAGGGATGTGCAAGAAAACACAATAGTGTTAGAAGATACAGTGCTGTACCAAAACCCATACTATAGTTTTCTTCTTACTGTATATGCTATACAGAAGAATACTAGTACAGTATAGGGGGATGTGTGCCGGCCTGCCTTTGCCGGCCGGCACACACCACAACAGGCTTTAAAGTATACTACTTAACAGCTATAGGGCGGCATCACTCTGGTTCAAATGCCTGTGCCGGTCGGCAGCAACTGCCGGCCGGTAACAGCCAGTGTTGGCCGGCAATGGCTGCCGGCCAGCAACTACACAAGGTAGTACCCAGCTGCCGGCCACACTCTTGGTGACCGGCAGACAAGGACTGACATAAGCCGGCCGGCAAAGGTACAAGACCGATGCCAGCCGGCAGCAAAAGAACCAGAGGACTACACCTGCCCGGCTGCCGGCCTCATAGGCCGGCAGCCGGGACAGGTACAGCACTAGAAGAAAAATAGAATGGATGCCGGGATAAGAGTGTACACAACCTCCAAGCCCGGCAACCGAAAGAGTGCATATAAGGAAGGGGAGAAACTAATTCAGGCTTCCTTGACCAATGCCGTCCGGCTCTGCCGGCAGGCATGGATGAGGGACCAAGAGAGGTCCGGGCAGCACTCGAAAACATAAGACCCTTGCCGGCCAGCAGCTCTGCCGGCCGGCAAGGGGCTGAGTCAATTCCACATCCCAACCTATACTAGGTCCAGAAGTAGAACGACGTACAGTACAGTAAGACCCCTGCCGGCCAGCTCTGCCGGCCGGCAAGGGGCTGAGTCAATTCCACATCCTAACCTATACTAGGTCTAGATGTAGAACGACGTACAGTACAGTAATGGCTAGGCCATTACGGAGATAGAGAGGGAAGGGACAAGAGGGTCCTGCCAACCTTGCTTTAGTGACAGATCACCCACAGCCAAGAAACTTATCTTAGCCTAAGGGAGATCTAAGGGGAAAGGCCAGCAATACTTGCCAGCTTCCAGAGCACCAAAGCAAGGAAGGCGTTGCTACTCCCAAGGGAAGAACTTATCCTCCCCCGAGAACAGCAACAGGACTAGTCTGGTAGATCACAAAAGAAGGAATCATAACTACAGAAACCTTCGGTAGTGACCTAAGGGAGCTAAGCTCCCTTTGTATGTGTTAGGTCAGCGAGAGGGACTCAGCCCTAAGCCAGACAACACAGACTCAGACTAAAAACTCTGTTGTTCTGTCCCTCTTGAACCATAACTACAGGAACAGGAAGGTACAGTAACACCCTAGTATAGTTTTATCGAAAATAAATTCGGAAAAAACCACTTAGGGATAAGCCCAAGGCTTAAACAGAGGGAAAGGGATTGCATACCTTCTCCAAAGAAAAGAAAGCAACCGGGGAGTATGATAAAGTATACTAAGGCTCCATAAGCAACTAGCCTAGGCACCAAGAGAATCGATTACCTAATTCACCGAAACTCACACGTATACAATCTTGGAAATATTCCACACAGTCTAAAATGTATAAAATATAGCCTAAAGCTTCAATAAAATTTTAATTACACTCGGAAAAACCAAAATCATGCATGAAGTACTAGGACCAAACGACTAGGCTACATGGCCTAGCGTGGGCCAGAATGGCGAATACTTCGCCAAATAATACTAAGCACGAAAGGAAATCCTATGTAATGCTAAATAGCTAAAATTTATTAAAGCAAAACAACCAGGAATGTCGCTCTGACTAACTAATTTATACCTAGCGAGCGACAGTGTCCAGGACACCTCTGGTAGGCTACGGCTCTTGTATCAAAGATTAATCCTATTAATCACTCAAAATTTAACCAAGAGCCTACATTTATACATAACAGACACTATACTCAACTTATCAGAGGCCAACGAAGACGGAGAAGCCATGAAAAGCCGAATAAATCCAAGATTTGCGAGAAAAACAGGAAAAAACACCGAGTTGTTAAGCTACGCAAAAAGGAATACAGATGGCGCCAGGACTGGCGCCAGGCACGCATACGAATCGGGGGATAGGGAAGCCTTGGGAGCGGCTCCCCTTTTTCTTTCCCGAATTCGTATCTCGCCAATCACCTCCTACGAGACGAAATCTCTGTCCAGGATGTAGATTGCCATGTGACGTGTCTAGAATACGTCCTCTGATATGTCGCGATATCCCTTTCACGAGGGATACTCGCTCCAGGAGTTAGAATTCTGGTACCTTAAGGTAAATTCTCTGGGAATATCGCCGTAGTTGTAATATACCCTAGGAAGCTACCCTATAGGAACTTCCATCAGGACGACATGGCTTGAGCCCAAAAATATACATATACATATATATACATATATATTCATATATATATATATATATATATATATATATATATATATATATACATATATATATATATATATATATATATATATATATATATATATATATATATATATATATATATATATATATATGTATCTATATATATATATATATATATATATATATATATATATATATATATATATATATATATATATATATATATATATATATATGTATATATATATATATATATATATATATATATATATATATAATGCCTTATTGTCTTAAACACTGTATTATGTACCTGGCAGTTCGACGACTATTTTTGGTAAAATAATTAGAGCTGGAACCCTTTTTTTCCAGGAATCCTGCACTCTAAGAATAAAACCGTTTAATGTACATATTTGTATAAGAGAGGAGGAGAATATACTTTCACCGGAGGTCCCTATGTAACCCATTTCTCCATTGTCATTATGACGAAATACCGCCATCTCCCAATTTTATCTATCTAAAGAACAAAAAGGGAAAGCATTAAGGTAATTTATCTTGAAGGATCCTCCACCAATCTCAGAATATAAAACTTCTTTGCGTGCTTGGAGACTATTCAAAATATTGTATTGCAGAACAGCTTTCTCCATTCATTTTGTTCCCCGGTTCTCACATTTTTCTTTCGAAATGGGCACAGTCTTCCATAACTTCCTCTCATCCTAAAAAAACATGATTTTTTTCAAAACGATAATCATTGTTAGGAACCACGTATGAGTTAGGAGGGAAGAAAATGATTCGACGTAGTATGACAGAAGGAGGGAGGTATCATAACAAGTCACCTGTACATTGATCGGTTGGACAGCAAACTCCGGTAAAATATATGGCTCCCATCGGAGTCTATCGCTGTGAAAAATGGTGAGAAGGTTCCACCTCTCGATGTAAAGAATGATCAAACAATAAGAGCCACACTTTTCCGCAAACTTCCAAATAAGAAAGGCCAGAAGTGAGGGAGAATTATGGCTATGGCATGTTTTCCCATCGTAAAATCCGATGCCTAGAAGTTCTCATCGGAATTCTTCGATGTATTGTAAAATAAACTATCGACAAAGGATGGCAATGTCCGTGGTGAACGTGCTTGTGGATTGACATCGAGAAAGACCTCAACGCTCTCTTGACTCAGCAATGAAAAACAATGCTGAGCAGCTCACGAAAGCGAGAACAAAGAAACGCTTTTCATTCTAGTGAAATGGAAATAGGAAAAGCTATGAAAAGGGCTCGTGGAAAATATCAGGTAATCTCTATATAATAAGTATGCTTATTCACAAACAAATAAATGCTGATTATACAAAATATTGCATTACTCAAAGATTAAAAACTCTCTCATTCCAATATAGTTGAGTTGAGACGAATTGCTGGTCCTAGGATATGGGCTTCATTGTATAGTTTAGGTAAGGAGTGTAATGAAGTCATTGATACCTGTAGAGGTGCTAAAAATTCCGTTTTTGCTCTTTTTTTTATAGATAAGAACATTGAAGGTGGGTCAAAATATAAAAAGTCTAGACTTCCCTCTTGTAATAAGAGAAAAATCTCATAAGTTTAGTTTAGCAATAAAGAAATAGGTATTCCCAGCAACAAGATGGAACGGAGGCAAGTGTAGAATAAATGAACAGTAATTTCACAAAATTCATATTAGAATCAGCACAAGAGATAGGTGGAAAAGCTCCTAAACCAGATCAAGGAAGACTATCAGAAAAGACCTTGAACCTAATAAAGATGAATTTGGAAATGAGGGTAGAATTCAAGAGAGATGAAATAGAATTAGAAAGACTATCCAAAACAACAAACAATCTAAAAACTTAAGATATTAGCAAATACAACCAGACCAAAATTAAGAAAACACTAAAAAAAAAAAAAAAAAAAAGCATCAGATTGATTAAAATAAGACTCGGAATAGGATGCCAACAGATATCTATTTTATAAGATGAGAATAGAAATATCATCAACAAGGCTATACAACAGTGATATAAGAAATAACTTTCCCAATAGAAATAATGAAACACCTAAGCCGGTATCAAACGTTACAGTAGGAGAAGTAAAGAAAGCATTAAAAGACATGGAAAGAGACAAAGCTGCAGGAGATGGTTTAACAATTGATTTAATAATAAATGGAGAAAATTTTGCAGTAGTAAAACTCGCTGAACCCTACACCAAATGTCTGTAAGATTACTCTATAGCTACAGCTTGAAAAAACTTTATCATTATACTAATTCACAAAAAGGGAGACACAAAAGACCTAAAAAAAAAATACCGCCTAATAAGTGTATTCTCCGTAATATATAAAATATTTAGAAAGATCATACTAGGGCCAATAGAAAGACAGCATTCTTTAATTAGTCAAGAGAGCAGGCAGGCTTAGAAGTGGGTATTCGACCACTGACTATACCAATGCAATTAACCAACTAATGGAAAAATCAAAAAGTGTGACAAACCACTATGTATGCCATTTATGGGTTATGAGAAGCCTTTTAATTCTGTCAAAACTTCAGCAATAATGCAAGTCCTTCAAAGACAAGGAATAGATAAATCTTATTTTAGACCATTTAAAAATATCTATACAGGAAGTACAGCAATCTTAAAACTACATAAAAATTGTGAGAAAATTTCAATTGAGAAATGAGTTAGATAAGGAGAACCCATCTCTCCTAAATTATTTGCAGCATGCCCAGAAGAAATTTTTAAGAACTTTAATTTATGAAAATGTGGGGATTGATATTAATGGCGAATACCTTAATAACTTAAGATTTGCAGATGACAGTCTTGTTTAGTGAATCATTAGAGGAATTACAAAATAAGATAGATTTGAATGGAGAGAGGAGAAATGTAGGATTGAAAATTAATGAGTAAAACAAATTATGTTCAATGAAAACGTAGAGAGACAACAAATAAAAGTTAAGGACGAACACCTTAGAGATTATTAATGTATATACTATACATACATAGGGAACATAGTGTTTCCCCTGGACACGAGACCGAAATTAAAAGGATAAAGATGTAATGGAGAGCTTTTGGTGAATGAAGTGGGATTTAAAAATCAAAATGCATCTTTCTCTAAAAAGAAAAATATTTAATCAGATGGTCCTATCATTTCTAACTTATCCATAAAAAACTTGGATCCTTACTAAAGCCTTAGAACAAAAGTTAGTTAGAACTCAATGAGCTATGGAAAGAATAATTATGACCATATCACTAATAGTTACAAAAGAGCAACATGGATACGAGAGCAAACTAAAGTAGAGGATATTCTAACAACAAGTAAAAAAAAAAAAAAAGAAATGGACGTGGGCAGTGCATATACTGAGATTCACAGAAAAAAGATGGACATTAAGAATAATAGACTGGGTCCCTAGAGATTGCAAAGGAAATCAGGGGAAGGAAGAGAAGACGATGTATTGATGAACTTAGAAAGTTTGTGGGATGGACTGGCATAAAAAGACCATAAGCAGATGCGAGTGGCAGGACAAGTCCAAGATCTTTGTTCTGTATTGAACCAGTAACGGCTGGTGATGTAGAATATAATGATGCTGTCATATATATATATATATATATATATATATATATATATATATATATATATATATATATATATATATATATATATATGTATGTATATATATATATATATATATATATATATATATATATATATATATATATATATATATATATATATATATATATATATTTCTTTATTATGTTCAGCTGTAAAGAGACAACCACAATAAAATTTTGAAGTGCAAAAATTCATGCTTTGCAATTACATTTTGTATGTTCCTAAACAAGAACCAATATTTAATACAAGCAGTTATTTGAAATCTCGGACTGAAGACTTACCATGTCAGTCGGTCTTACATCTTGCAGGATGTAGGCTTCGAGGTCGTTATCGTCATCAATAGCTTTCACTGTACCGACATAGGTCCCTAAAAAAAGAGAGGGAAAAAGTCTTATTTGATGTAATTTGCACTCAAAACAAGCTGGGTTGTCAATTCGTTTTCTCCTGATTATTCCTTAGAAATTTCCATAGCAGATGAAATTCAACCAAAAAGTCTTGTTTTATTCTTACATAAAATACAGCAGATTCAACACACTTTGCTACTTGTTTTCAATGTTTTTAATCCTTACTCATTCATTTGCTCACTGACATACTGGTTTGTTGTATTCTCTTCGATTCCATTTCTATAATAGGACAACTGGATTTCGATTAGTCTCTCTCTCTCTCTCTCTCTCTCTCTCTCTCTCTCTCTCTCTCTCTCTCTCTCTCTGATTTTACATATCATTTGGAAAAATATATTCTATTTATGATAAAGGCTAAAAAGATAGCTTAATATATTTTCAAAATATTACGAATACGAACTAATTAGTATACAGCGAATACATAAAAACTGTGGATAGAGGAGAGTATGAAAAATACTACTGCATTTGCACTTGACCACAAAAAGTAAGCAATATTAATGTAGAATAGTTACATCATATAGCATATATGGAACCAAAGATAAGGGATAAAGAATATGACAGAGCAAACATATTTGAAGTAGGTTTCTCATTAGCACTCGATATCCCATAAATATAGCCTCCTCAGAAGGCGCAAGTTCAAATATAACATATATTGCATACAGAAAGGTAATAATCATACATGCTTCAAACGATTATAATGTTTTCGGGAAAAAGATTCCGAAATACATTTTTGTTTATTTGCCCTCATAAGAAAAATATATATCATATATAATATAGTCCTTCAAGTAATAAGATTATGTGACAATAAACAATACAAGATAGTCTTCAATTGAATAATTTTTTCATGACATGATGAAAAAAAAAATTAAAAATATATTTTTTTTTATTTGCTTAGTTCTCATCCGCTTATTGCAAGAGGCCTTTTTTCTATGATTTTTTTTTTTATTTGAATGACGGATTTTCAATAAAATGCTCCTTTTAGCAAAGAATGCACAATTTCATCAGGCAAGGATTGTTCATCCGATTCCTTCAGCTTCTATATCTGTAGTGTCTGGTTATATATGACTGAATAATTTCCTCATAATAAGGAGTTGGGATATATATATATATATATATATATATATATATATATATATATATATATATATATATATATATATATATCAAACTTGAGGAAAAGGCAAAAACAAGATTTGGGGCAACTGGGGGTCATCAATGATAGAAATGAAAATATATTGCATGGGGAGGGAGACATGGAGACGAAATGTACCTACTGAAAATGAGAGAGTGGTGCAGGGAGAAACACAAATGGTGGAGAGGAAAGTGATGGAGATACGGAATACAGAAGTGAAGCAGACATCAAGTGAAATTGAAAATGGTAAAACACCAGGTTCATCAGAATTTCAAACTGAAATTTTCAAGATGCTAACTACAGAGGGGTGCTGGACTTATCAAGAGCGATATGGGAAGAGGAAACGGTGCCTAAAGACTGGAAGGAGAGTCTAATGGTATCTATATTTCAGCAGAAAGGTTGTGTAATGGAATGTAGTAACTACATGGAATTCACCTATAAGAGCATGGTTTGAAAATCTTTAAGAGGGTACTAGATGAGAGGTTGAGAGATACTGTAAAGAATGGGAAACAGCAGTATGGATTCATGAAGGGGCGAGGGACAGCGAAAGCCATCTTTATAGTAAGGCAGCTACGGGGAAATTGGCTACAGGTCTTATGTACTTTAGTAGATCTACAGAACGCTTATGATAGAATCCCAAGGTGAATTATGTTTTGGTGCTTGAGAAACAGTTAAGTCCTAGAGGAGTTGGTTAGAGTGGTTGAGATGATTTACAAAAGAACAAGGACAAAAGTAGTAACAGAAGTAGGGGAAAAGAGAACCTTTGAAGGCCGCTCATGAATGGCAGATGCAAGGTAGAGTGACATTGCCCTATCAAGCAGGACAATGGCCTAAAGATTGCCGGTATATACATATGATCAGCGCCCAATCCCCCTCTCCACCCAAGTAAGGACCAAGGAGGGCCAGGCAATGGTTGCTGATGTCTCAGCAGAGAGACCTAAAGGCTACGCCAAACTCCCATCCTAAGCTCACAAGGGTGCAGTGACCAAAGGAACTAACGAGTTTTAGCGTGACTCGAACTCCAATCTGA
>NC_090730.1:124863131-124868131 GCF_036898095.1 Palaemon carinicauda
TATGGGGTGGTGGGATACTGGCTACTCTGTATAAAGTTGGTAGAGGTGTTGATTTTAAAGTGCCAGTAATAATCTGTCAGGACTTATTTAGCATTGGATCTATCTTATGTGCATGGTACGATCATCCTCGCACTGGTGCACAGTACTATGCAGTAGAGTAAAAAAGTGCCAGGGCTGTTTGCCTCAGAGTCTCAGGGTATTTTCCCCAGCTGGTGTTGGCAAGTTTTCTGAGGCGATTGTTCCTAGTTGCCACTTTGTTCAGTTATATTTGTGCGTGCTTTAAGGAGAGCGTTTTGTCAAGGGTGACAACTAAGCAGACTGTGTATAGGTGAACTTTAGTTATCTGTTTGCCTGGCAATTGTTCAGGTGAAAGCAACAAAACTGTGTTTTGCTTAGATTGGCATTGAGGTGCCACATTTTGTAGTATGTAGAATGGGTAGTCAGGACACTTGACAGTCTGTCTTCGAAGATGTTGAAGGAGTTTAATTGTGTGATAATCCACAGGTCATCTGCATATATGTACCTGTAGATATTCTGGTATTGCGTTTGGTCATTACTATTGATGTTAAATAGCGTTGGCACCAGCACTGACCCTTGTGGAAGGCCGTTGTTCTGGATCCTCCATCTGCTTTACCTGCCATCCATTTTTACCATTTGGTAATCAATGATTCAATGATGTGAACTAAGTTGACATTCCGTATAGTTTGGCCACCTTCAGAAGGAGTGCTTTATGTTTTACAGTCCCATATGCCGCCATAAGGTCGACAAAAACTGTACCGGTGATTTGCTTCGTCTCAAACCTGTCCTCGATGTATTGTCAGGTTTAATACCTGACTGTAGCAGGATCGACTATTCTACAGCCACCTTGGTCTGTCAACGGTTGCTCTTCAACAGTTGGTTGGATATGGGCTAAGATCATTCGTTCATACAATTTGTACAGGATACACAGTAAGGATATTGATCGATAGCTTTTGGGGAATGATGGTCTTTCCCTTGTTTCAGCAAGGCCACTGATCTTGCTCTTCTCCTGTATTTGGTAAGTCGTTGCACAGGCATTGAATAGTGATTTTTTTTTTGTCTCTGAAATGTGAGATAATTTCTCTCGTTATACCATCGAGACTGGTCGCCTTCACGGATTTGAGATGTTTCATGACAACATTCAGTTATTCTAAGGTGAACAGTTGGAAGTTGTCGCCACTGTCTTGCATGATACGGTCCCTGACCTGCCTCATTTTCTTCAAGTAACACCGCCCTCTGTTGTGAGGATTACCATAAATTCCCTTAAATATCGAACTCCCACTGCCATGAGATATAAAACCAAAAGGGAAATTCATCCTGTGATCCCGAGGAGGAGAGAATTTGATATTAAAATATGACTGAAAGTCATTTGATACTTGATATTTGAATGTATGAAAACCACGAGTGTTGATGATATTATTGTTGTATATGGACATTTATTTGTATTCACTTATCTATGCATAACAATACTACAAGGGCCTCACAATTTCTCAATTTTTGACCAAGGATGAGAGAGAGAGAGAGAGAGAGAGAGAGAGAGAGAGAGAGAGAGAGAGAGAGAGAGAGAGTCCTCTCGCACATTATAAAGTAGTTGCTCCAAACAGGTCCTCTTCTCTTAGCAAGAACTTCGGTGATTAAAGGAACGCGAGAAGGTTCAAGAGCCACCTGCGCCACTCGACTGATGCTCATAATGTTGCACTAATCATTTTCTTATAAGTTTCTCTCATTTTTCGGTGAATTATAAGTAAAAAGAAACCCATTTGATATGTTCAAACAATAAATTTTTATAATCTAATAAAATCCCTGAATGAACAAATCAGCATTCATATATTTTATCATTATAACTTCACAAATGTGTAAAAACAATGGTCAGAAGAAACTTCCAAGCCAGCTTCATTACCAATTTCAACGATTTCATTAAATCTAAAAGGAATTATGTTTTGAGCGTTAGGGTACGAGCGCGTTTTTACTTAAGAGAAAATATACATGAATGAACTGGAATAAAGAACCTTTATTAATCAACATAAAAATAGGTTCTTTACACAATACTAATAATCAAAGCGTTCAGTTGTTCCTCGATAATTGATTTAAATTGATCCTTTTTCCAATTAAACAATTGGGAGTTATCATGAATTTCTTTTAATTGCCTTCCAAAATCCACTTTGCCATCGCATTAAAACAAAGAGAACTCCAACTGTGTTTTACCAGTCAGCTAACCATTTAAGTTTCTAAAAAATAAACAGAGATTTCGTCTTCCGAAAACATCAGAACCAGAACCATTCTCTAGGTTTCTTTGGTCATCAAAAGTAGGAAGAATAAAACGCTATAAAAAGCATCTCATATCATCATCATCATGCTTTCTACCCAAATACTATTCATTCCTAGATCTGCCCTTTCATGCAGTGACTAGGATTGTACATCATATTTTCTAACTCAAAAAATATTCTACTCTCCAGTATTTGTTAGTAATCCCTATAAAAACTAAAACAAATGAAAAACTTTAAGACTTCTGTCTTAATTGATGAAAATAAAACTTCGGGAAAAAATGGACACCATCTGTGGTCCACTTTCGAATTTCTTTTTTTTTCCTCATGAAGATTATTCAACAAGCGCAATTCGTGTTCGTTCAAAAGTAGAAAATATTAATCTGGAAGATAATTACGAGGACGAATAGGGATAGTTCAGCCGTTCAATATCTCATCCTTTCAATCGTGTTTAATTTCAATCTGCCATTATTTGTTAAAGATAGCTATCCGTAATTCCACATTCAGCTGTCTTACGCCACTGGATGATTGATTTGAAATTATTAGAGAGACATGTGTTGAATTCTTTTACTTCTGGGTACACTCGTATTATATTTTCATATATATATTTCTAATTGTATGAATGTTTTTCCTTGTTAAATAATATGAATAATTATAATAATAATGATGAAAGTAATGATGATAATATTAATCATTAGAAAAATAGTATGGAAATATATCATTTACTGTTCAAAGTAGAATACAATAATACAAAACAGTTTCAGGAACATATTCAAGATGTATAGATTCGACACCATTAAAGAGTGACAAATATAATAACAAACCCAAATGCACTTATAAATCATATTACCTATTATTTTCAAGTTGAGTATGATTTGAAGGTAAATGACATCAGCCTATTTCATAGATTTCATGCACTGACATTATATCCTACAAATTTCGAGCAGATCTGACTATTGCACTAACAAAAGTCACATGCTTTGTCTAGACAATGGACAAGATAAGGAGGTTAGCTCAAGTGTGGATTTAAGAAGGTTGTGAGTCAATTCAATAATATAAATACTTATCATTTGTCCTTTCCAGTTATAGTTATAAACCTCTATGAGATCAGAGTTTGAAAAGTTGGAAGATTTCATCCGAATTTCTGGACATGCGTTTTACAAGACATCGTTAAACATTTTAAACTTTCTTAAACTTGCTTAGACATTTTCTTGAAAGGAAGGCCTCAATGAAACAGGTTTTAATGACAAAATAAGCAAATGGTGCGATATCTTCGTCACTTAATTCAATCAGTAGTTTTGTAATCTGATTCTACTATAATCAACAGTTCAACAGCGGCGCTACTAAGCTTCAACTCACTTTTCGAAACATGAAAGTAATTTTCTACACCCAACACAAGCAAATCCCGGCTATCTTTAACTTTTTTTTATCTGTTTTTCATCATTTGAGTCTTCACAAGGAAAACTGTAAGTGCCTTTCAATGTGGACTCATCTTCAGGAACAAATTTAATATGTGATACTTCGACGTTCCATATTATACGTTATATCTATTTTTTCGTGCTTGCCTTGCCAAAGGTATTTTGGAGTATTTAAGTGACAATTTAGGTATCTCTTGTATACAATTCAAATTAAACGCATTGACCTAAAAGCAGTATATTTTCTTTAGCTAAAAAACTAGCGATTTCAGCTTACTACTGATTTGATTATGAACATCTGGGGCATTTCAAGGACCCCAATAAGGAATGAATGCATATAAAAACTCTATACTAATGGCAATATTTTTTTATTTGCCACCATTCTTATTAAAAGCTATAACAATGACCCTAGAGTAAAATCCTTTGGAATAGACAGAAAAATAATTGGAATAACTACAACAACGAACCACAAAGGATGTTAAGGAAACCTTTGAAATTTCTTTGTTGGAGAGTCGTAGGTTACAAGCAAGGCCAATAGGTTACAAGGGGACAAGAAATTTGTCACCGGAATTGACGCGAAACGATACCGAAGAGACGGGGCGATGACTGAGAGCCAAGCAACAGTTTGCTTCAACAAATTTTCAGCAATATTCTTTAGCTCCGAATTGCGAGTGTGAAAGTCATCACTGGAAGATGAAAGGGTGAAAAGGAAACCTATGCAGTGTAGTGATGAGACGCTTCAATTGCTCCGAGAAGAGAAATGGAAAACAGATTTATAAAAGGAAAGTGGAGAGGTCAGGTTATCTCTTGTAAAAGAAATATGAAAATAACTGCTATGTTGTAAAAAGTCAACCTTTAGCATGTGTTGTATGTGACATAAAGCTTCGTATAACTTTGCTATAGACAAATAGGAGCACTTCACTTTCACTTGTACAATTCAAAGATATTGCGTCTGCTCATAAACATCAACCAGCGTAGTTGAAGAATATTGACATCAACTTCTGTCTCCCTATTCTTACTGTCCAACTATAACGACGTAACATTATGTTCATAAAGAAAGAGATTAATGTTATATTCCCATCCATGTCAGTCAGACTTACCTAAATAAGCTACTTGTGTTTTTTTTTAATTTGAATATTTTCATAAACATCATGCTCCTATTAGACATGATTATTTCACGAATTCGTGTAGCACTGATCATTCTAAGAGTTCAAACAACGTTGATTTTATAAAGCATCTATCTACCCTATCATAAAACATCGATGCTAACTATGTGATTGCACAGAAAAAAATATTTAATGGA
>NC_090730.1:124873131-124878131 GCF_036898095.1 Palaemon carinicauda
GAAGGAGGTACAAAAGTAAAGAAGGAAAGAAAGCAATCAATACTCTTGGAGTAAGTGGCAACACTGAATCACCAGACTTAACCTTTTTTTTTTAATATGTCCTAGAACGAGACTAGTGTGTTGCCTCCTTTGTTCAAGCACTTCTGAATAAGAATGATTGTGTCAAAAGATTTCGATGATAATCTAATATTTACAAGAAGCATCTATCTACGAGTTTCTAATGAAAATGCCTGTTCCGACTGCTTTACTAAATTACACAAACTGATATAAGATATACGTATACATGATCAACATAAAAAAATATTCGTATTTATAGATGGAATTTACAACAGATTACAATACTTTTCACAGAATAATTTGAGCACATAATTCGTATTCGTAGGAAGCCATTTAATATTATATTTAATTCAAGTGCTATAAATAAGGTATTTGTATTCTTCAATTGTCATCTACAAAAACTAGAGCTCATTATTCTAACGCTAACGTACCAGCAGGTGTCATGATAAAAAAAGGCATATAAGGTAAAATGAAGAACTATAAAAAATTATCTTGGTCGTAGTGTGTCCAATGACCCTCGTTATGAATGGAATGTCTGCGTCGTATTTCACGATAATATTTATGGGAAAGTGTTCGCTGGGAATGCAAAACATGGACTTCACATTATAGCTTGTATTTAAGAGTTTATTCTCCTCAGTCTTCGGATATAGCTCATAACTGGACGTACATTTGCTTTGAGGAGAGAAGGAGAGAGTAAATGCCAAGGCAAATCTATTTGTTTTCTCCCCTCAATTATGGTAATTTGTCAATAGCACTTAGTACTTGGACATTTTTGCGGTACTCATTAATTTTCTTTTCATACATTTATTTGGCCATTACATGAAGCACTATTCATACATAAAAAATAACGGTATTTTATGGCTGCAGCTGATCAAAAACTGTGATGTGTGTAGGAGAAAGATTATCAAGATAAATTTCCAGCATAAAACTTTTTCATGGCTGTCACAGGACAACATCTGTGTACTCTGAATTTGACACAAACAAGAGGACACCGGTCTAATTTCAGTATTACCAATAAAAATAATAGTTCAGTTTGGTTACTTTATGTCATATTACACTGCAATTCAAAACTTCGCCGACTATCTCAGACACCAGTAAGCAATTGACTCTGCACTATTATAGGAAAGTAAGATTGTTGAGCTTAGTCAGACTATTGCATTAAAAGCCTTCCTGAAAAATTTCAAAGGATACAATTGTCGTACTCATCAGTTTCGTCCCACTAAATCTGAAATGGTTACTAAATCATATGAAATGTTCATTGAACAATGAACGAATTTCTTAGTCTTGTTTCATCCAAATCTCGAATGCCCTTAATAACTAGTTTGACTCATATGGCAAAGCACATTTAGCTTCCAAATGCTTTTTAGAGGGATCAAACACTTCTTTTCTTTTTAATAACCATTAAAACGACAAATTTTCATAATTTCTAGAAATAATTCACCCTCATAACTTTAATCTTGCTAATATTCTTTTCAAATCAATTAGCCCACAAACACTTAGAAAACATTCCGTTCGTCTCTGCAGCTGTTAATTTTATGAAAGATTAAAAATACAGTAACTGTGCCTTTCCTTATCTAGAAAACTTTTGCTTATATCCAACGCCCTTTCCATATTTCCCTCATCAGTGTACTAAAAAAGAAAAAGCTTGATCAACCAGAAACATAAAAACTATTATCTAGATACCATCTTTCATTTTATACTTGTCATTCTCCAACCTGCTTAAACCTATCCTAACACTTACTATGCTTTCTTTATAAAAGATTTTAACGTTATCAATAAATTTCCTTTAATTTCTCTAATCGCGGAAAACTGGCAAGTGGGTGATTTCTATATTCCAATAACCGCATGGATGTAATGACGCAGGAAACAACAGGTTTTTGCTAATAGTTATAAATGATATAAGTTTTTCCTTTTATTTTCACCCTTTTCCTGGATCCCACGAGTCACAATGCTTCACGCCATATCTTCAGCGAAGAGAAATGAGGAGAAAGAAAGGGAAATAGAGAAAGTAAAGTAGCATAAAAGAACTATTAAAAAAGGGAGAGAAACAGAAGCGAGCTGGAAGCTTACTTAAAACCAAGATATTAACTGTAAAGAGCAGTATAAATACTTGAATGCATAAACCCTACATCCTCAATACAATTCTAAGTTTACCTTGTTACGTAATGGTATACAGGCAAACGAATTACAAAGACTAATGCTTGATATTTATATGGATGCATAAGAGTCCTCAAACCTAAAATTCACCTGGCTAATAGACTTTCCGAGGTTAGTAAAAAGAAAAACAGAAATATATCAAAGTGTAACGGAAGTGGAAAAAAAGGTGTCTTGGCTGATAAATGGTCCTTTGAAATAGTCACAAATATTGATGATTTAATAACACAGATCCCATGACTGAGGAGAAAGAGACGACGATGTTTGAAAGAGACTTGAATGTGATTTTGGTTGAACTGGATCCACTGCACAAAGAAACGGCAAAAGTAACCTGTATAGCAGGTTGAAGGACTAAGAAAACGTTTCGTGATCGTATGGAAACTAAACAGGGGAAACAAGATGGAAAGATGTATAAAAGAATACATAGGGAAAAAATATAGCAATGATGATAATTCCCTAACTGCATAATTTAGGGTGACAATGTCATTGATGCCTCTACTCCTAGGCTAGGGTGACTAAAAAGATCATTACAGGTGTTGTAATTACTGCTACTTCAAAAGGTAATGGTGTTGTTGTCTGTGAGGGCTTTCTACTCCCAGTACTACTGCTTAACCTAACAATCAAGTATGCCAATAACCAAACAAGCAAGTAAAACACCAGAAGAAATGAGACACTATTATTTATGAACTAGTTATGTTTTTAAAACGAGCTATAAATAACAAACAGAAAAATATGAGAATTTTCTGGTTATCGAATTACTGATTTTGAATGAAAAAAAAAAATGCAGAAAAGAACAAACAAACAGGCTGCAAGAAGTCTGACGAACGGAAACTTAATTTACCAGCAATTACTGGCGTAAGGGGACAAAGGAAGAAGAACCACAGAAAGAGAGAGCTTTTCAAATCAATTCTATGCTTGAAGTAATATCACTTAAATGGCAATTTACTTTTTCAAGCTATTTGACTGAAAATAAAACCCCAGCATATCAGAGTCTAACATGAATAAATTCCAGATTGGAATCATTATAATACTTCAGTAATTAGACTTCCCCATATGATCTGATAAAAGGACCTTTAATTCCCACAAGAGTCCCAGTCAAATTTGAAGTACAAAATAACGATTCATGTTTCTAAATATAAATTTATCGTAATTTACCATTATTAAAAATATTTTACTCGATTATAAGAAAAAGAGAGATAGAGGGCGTGTACAGCATCTCTAAGAGAGAGAGAGAGAGAGAGAGAGAGAGAGAGAGAGAGAGAGAGAGAGAGAGAGAGAGAGAGAGAGGCGGGTATAGAGAAAGAATCAATAAATTTGTATGATGGTTCCTTCTCCTTGACACTCGTCAAATGATACCAATGAAAAACAATAATGGGCTAAAAAGAGTACCTTATATTCATAGATTAGTTCATTAATAGTATAAATGATATGTTGAATAAAATCTTTGGATAATGAAACTTATCATACCCTCAACTATAACTCTTAAAAAGCAAAGTTCATTCAAATGCCGGCTATTAAGGTCTCACTGACCCTTTATGTAATGATCCATATATGCATACACACATATTCATATACATATTTATTACTGCCCGATAAGTTTACTCTCAGTAACATATAAAATATTTACAAAGATCATATTAAGCCGAATGCAAAGACAGACTCTAGTCAAGCAAGAGAGCAGGCAGGCTTTAAAAGAGGGTATTCACAACAATTGACCATATTTATGTAATTAACCAGCTAATGGAAACATCAAAAGAGTATGTATGACATTAATACACTATAAGAAATCTTTTGATTCCGTCAAAACTTCAGCAGTAATGATAGCCCTTCAAAGACAACGAATAGATACATCTTATGTTAGAACACTTGAATATATCTATACAGGAAGTACAGCGATCCTTAAACAAAATGAATAAATGTTGAGAAAGGAGTTAAACAGGGAAACCCCATCTCTCCTAAATTACCCACAGCGTACCTGGAGGTTTTTGATAATTCAGATTAGGGAATTGTAAGATTCAATATCAATGGGGAAGGCGTTAATATTTTAAGATTTTCAGATAACATAGTTCTGTTAAGTGAATCGTTGGAGAAATTGCAAAACATGATAGAATATTTGAATACAGAAAGCAAAATAAAAATAGGTCTGAATTTAATTGAAAAGATAATTTTCAATGAAAATGCAAAGAAAACATATAACGGTTATGAACGAACCTTTAGAGATTGTTAATGAATCTACGTACTTAGGACAGACAATAAGTGTTTCCTTCGAATATGAGACCAAAATTAAAAGAAGGACAACGTGGGATAGAGAGGTTTTGGTAAACAAAATGAGATTATGTAAATAAAATGCCACTTTCTCTTAAAAGAATGAATGAAGGGTTGTTCATTATCTGGCATCATAACATCAATGGCCATTGATGACGTCTCTTAAAAGAAAAGTATTCAATTAAATGATGCTACTAGTATTAACTTATGCATCAGAAACTAGGAGCCTTATTAAAGCCTTAGAACATAAACTAGTTAAAACTCATAGACCTTTGGAAGGAATAATTGTGGGAATAACACCAGGAGACAGAAAAAGAGTGACATGATATATGAGCAAACTAAAGCAGAAGATATTTTAACAACCTGTGAGTAAGACAAATGGACATGGGAAAGCCATATAATGAGAAAGACGGATAATAGATGGATATTAACAATAACAAAATGAGTCCCTAGAGATTGCAAAAGCGAGAGTGGAAGGGAGAGAAAGCGATTTTTTGAAAAGCTGAGAAATTTGCGGTTAGAGA
>NC_090730.1:124880631-124898131 GCF_036898095.1 Palaemon carinicauda
AAAAAGGATGAGGGATGAAAGTGACTTTATTAAGCTCTCACTACAGAACAGCATAAGCGTGTGTGCATGTTGGGCAAGTGTGTAACCGGATATGTGTATTAAATACAGTAACCCCTTCGTTATTTATAAATATGTGTATGCATATTTGTTAGATTTTTCATTTAAATATTATTGGTAATGATTACTAAGAATACGATATATATTTCTCTAACAACATGGATATAATGCAAAAAAGATAAACTACTTATACGCATACACACACACACACACATATAATATATATATATATATATATATATATATATATATATATATATATATATATATATAAATATATATATATATATATATATATATATATGTTCAGATAAGCCATATATATTTTTGATACATTAATGTCTGGATTCTCTTAACAACCTCGGGATCAGAGCCCCAGGCGAAATCACACAAAGACAAGAGCTTGGCTCCGGCCGGGAATCGAACCCTGGTTGTCAAGCTTGTATAGACAGTGACTAAGCCACTTGGCCACGAAGAAAGATAAAAGTCAATGACAATTCTTCTGTACTTATACCTGTCGAATTCAGGTATTTTGTACTTAGAATTGAAATCAACCCATCTTCACCATCGTAGCTAATTGGTAGTTTGTTACTTGGCATTCAATTAATGATAAATTTTGCAAATTTTTACGTGTTTTTCATATTCAGATAAGCCATATATATTTTTGATACATTAATGTCTGGATTCTCTTAACGACCTCGGGATCAGAGCCCCAGGCGAAATCACACAAAGACAAGAGCTTGGCTCCGGCCGGGAATCGAACCCTGGTCGGCAAGCTTGTATAGACAGTGACTAAGCCACTTGGCCACGAAGAAAGATAAAAGTCAATGACAATTCTTCTGTACTTATACCTGTCGAATTCAGGTATTTTGTACTTAGAATTGAAATCAACCCATCTTCACCATCGTAGCTAATTGGTAGTTTGTTACTTGGCAATCAATTAATGATAAATTTTGCACATTTTTACATGTTTTTCATATTCAGATAAGCCATATATATTTTTGTTACATTAATGTCTGGATTCTCTTAACGACCTCGGGATCAGAGCCCCAGGCGAAATCACACAGAGACAAGAGCTTGGCTCCGGCCGGGAATCGAACCCTGGTCGGCAAGCTTGTATAGACAGTGACTAAGCCACTTGGCCACGAAGAAAGATAAAAGTCAATGACAATTCTTCTGTACTTATACCTGTCGAATTCAGGTATTTTGTACTTAGAATTGAAATCAACCCATCTTCACCATCGTAGCTAATTGGTAGTTTGTTACTTGGCATTCAATTAATGATAAATTTTGCACATTTTTACGTGTTTTTCATATTCAGATAAGCCATATATATTTTTGATACATTAATGTCTGGATTCTCTTAACGACCTCGGGATCAGAGCCCCAGGCGAAATCACACAAAGACAAGAGCTTGGCTCCGGCCGGGAATCGAACCCTGGTCGGCAAGCTTGTATAGACAGTGACTAAGCCACTTGGCCACGAAGAAAGATAAAAGTCAATGACAATTCTTCTGTACTTATACCTGTCGAATTCAGGTATTTTGTACTTAGAATTGAAATCAACCCATCTTCACCATCGTAGCTAATTGGTAGTTTGTTACTTGGCATTCAATTAATGATAAATTTTGCACATTTTTACGTGTTTTTCATATTCAGATAAGCCATATATAATTTTGATACATTAATGTCTGGATTCTCTTAACGACCTCGGGATCAGAGCCCCAGGCGAAATCACACAAAGACAAGAGCTTGGCTCCAGCCGGGAATCGAACCCTGGTCGGCAAGCTTGTATAGACAGTGACTAAGCCACTTGGCCACGAAGAAAGATAAAAGTCAATGACAATTCTTCTGTACTTATACCTGTCGAATTCAGGTATTTTGTACTTAGAATTGAAATCAACCCATCTTCACCATCGTAACTAATTGGTAGTTTGTTACTTTCTTTGGTGTCAAGGAAGTGGTATTCTTAAGACATCGCATTACTCCTGAGGGCATTCATCCCATTTCTGAAAAGGCATCAGTATTACAGAAGTTCCCATACTCTTGACCGTTAAATCACTGCAGGAGTTCCTGGGCATAGTGAATTATTATCATTGATTTTTCCAGCAATTGCCACCACTCCAGCCCCACTCTATAATTCCCTCAAGGGCAAGCCAAAACCCTTAAGTGAAGCCCCTTTAAAGAGGTGGCCTAAGTCACCACAAAGAAAACTCTATCAAATGCTACTGCTCTCTCTTTTTCCGTGCACCCCTCCTACTATCACTGATGCCAGTACCTTGATGCATGGGCACTACTCAAAAAAAATTATCAACGAACCACCTTCCCATTGACCTTTTTTAGTAGAAAACTTTCCAAAGCGGAATCCTCCTATTTTACTTTCAACCGAGAAGATAAAGTTATGTCCATCAATTCATAGAGGACACATCCTTCATTCGCACAAACGCCATGCCTTTGTGCATACCATCACTTGATAATCCCTTGCCGGATCCGCCCAACAATGCTGATATCTCTCTGTCAGTTCTAAATAGAATTGTACCATTTAACACATCTCTGGTAAACTGAATCCTGTTGCAAACTCCCTTTTCAGGAACACGTTGGCTGCTGTCACTTGGGAATGGATTACAAGGCTTTGGCAGAAGCCCAACGATGAGACCCCAAGTAACAAACCTGCAGGATGGGCTGCAAGTCTCTTTATTGAGAAGACATAGCCTTCGATGACTCTAACGCCATCCACCTCTGTGATGTCAGTACTCGTAGGCCACTTCCATGGACACTTACCTTCATGCACCAATAGGTGTTTTAATTGATCCATGGGATCTCACACTCCTCGTGCCAGTTTGCTGCAGAGCTATCAAAGTCAAAGTTCATATGGCATGGCACCACTATAAATGCCAAGGATTGGGCCTGTACTTCATGTCAACTTCATTATTGCATGGACACATGGATTTGGGTTTAGGTACTTTTCATCAACCTCAGCATCGTTTTGCCCACTTTCACATTGACGTGGCTGGCCTCCTATACACATCACACAGACATCATTACCATTTTACAGTAATCAATCACTCTACTTGCTGGCCTAATGCTATCCGCCTGAGATATTGCTGCCTTACTTTCCTGATGGATAGCAATATTCTGCATCCCAGAGCTCATTATTGCAACAAGGGTACCACTTTAGCCTTTTAATTGTGGGTAACATTAGGGTATCTTCTTGACATCACCCTACATTAGAATAACACTTGCAATCCTGCAGCCAGCGGAATGGCGGTACATTTCCTTTGTACCCTCAAAGAAGTTTTGATGACCCTCTGCAATGACTCCAGCTGGTTTCCACAATTTCTCTGGGTCCTCCTTGGATTGAGGACCAATCCCAAGGATACCAGGAATGTCTCAGCAGCTTAAATGGTATCTGGCAACCCACTGATCGTCCCTTTTGTGTTTTTATCTGTCCGCTACCTCCTCCAATGATCTCCAGCGACGTCATGCTGTGGGGGATTTTACCAGCTCCATCAGACTTACAAGCCAGGAGCAATGCAGCTCACACGAAAAGACCTACACACCAAAATACACGTCTTCATGCGCACTAATGCTTAAAAACCACCACGTATGCACTAATATATGGGGTCATTCCTTACTATCCGTTATACTCTGAAAGCTTTCCTCCTTACCGTATGTGGTAAAGTGGATTGGATCACTATTGACTGCCTAAAACTTGCGCATCTCTTGCAGGACGACCAGCCAACAATACGACTCTCTAGGATATGTTGCCCTTTCCACATGCATATCTCCTTCAAAGGGGCCCCTATAATGCACGTGCAGTAAGCAACGTAAATAGAAATAAAGAAGCATACTGTATCTACTTTTTCGTCTACTCAACAACCGACATCGGACTCCACGTCAAAAAAGCTGTTGAATGTGATATTCTAATTTTAAATTTAGCGTCATTCGTTTATTATATTGTAAATTTTCATGTCAAAATACTTTGAATATACACATGCAATTGTTACACTTATGTGACCCCTCCTGTGCCTATAGATACCTGTGTTGTCTCTAAACATAATTAGTTGTTCCGGAGCTGACTTCTTATTAGTTCCTCCTCCACTCCCGTCATAACGACGAAGATATTAATCGGCGTCAAATCGAAC
Organism: Palaemon carinicauda; assembly: GCF_036898095.1. NCBI lineage: Eukaryota > Metazoa > Arthropoda > Malacostraca > Decapoda > Palaemonidae > Palaemon > Palaemon carinicauda. The sequence continues at coordinate 124,884,833 of NC_090730.1, forward strand.
CCTTTCCCGCTCTACTTTGAGGAGCATAACTTACAGTATGCATGCAAATATTTGTATGAGTGGATTGCAGAAAGTATACTATTTTAGTCAATATGCCCATTACATTCAAAACATACCGGTATCTGGTCTATAAAACCGTCTTCTATTCTATATATATATATATATATATATATATATATATATATATATATATATATATATATATATATATATATATATATATATACATATATATATATATATATATATATATATATATATATATATATATATATATATATATGTATGTATATATATATATATATATATATATATATATATATATATATATATACATATATATATATATATATATATATATATATATATATATATATATATATATATATATGTGTATATATATATATATATATATATATATATATATATATATATATATATATATATATATATATATATATATATATATATATACGAATGTAAGTATATTTATACACGTGTAACGCATATAAATGTCATATTATTCATAATTCCACATATATCTCTTCTTCAATAAGATCCTAACTTAGAATTGTCCCTAAGCCTATATTTAAGCCTGCTTATATGACAATTGCCATTTGATCCCAAGAAGAAATTGGTACTTCAAAACTCATAACAGTTCTTTGTTTTCAATTTCTGAAATAATGTGCAACTTTGCTTCGGGGTATCTATAAAACATTTCATCCTTTGTAAGTGGTTTCTCGCTTTCCTTCTTTTTCAGGGGATTTGACGATTACGCAAAGAAAGCATTGATAAATCTTTTCAATAATTATATTCAGTAACAACAATGATAATAATGACCTAGCCCATTGCTTTTATAAAAGACTTTCTCTACTTTTCTTATTGTGTTTTTATTCATCTGTACTTCTTTTATTGAGTACTGTGGAAAGGAACACACCTCATTTCATTCTTTTATCATAGTCTCAGCTTATCTCTTAGAGCACCACATCCTAGAATCACTAACTTCACCCGTCTCTCTAACATACCGGAAACTTAGACTTCACCTACCGACTCTTCCAATCGCCAGAAATAATCAGAGGTACACCTACGACCTACACGTAACTAATAGGGCTACTTGGGGCATTCCAGTATGCTGGAATTTTGGGTATAAATACTGGAAAACTACAACAAACTGCAAGAACCAGCAATACGAAAATTAGAACAGAAGTCCCAGAAACGTCGTCCAGAGAACTATAATATGCACGATTAAGATTAAATAAAAAACTGAACTTCCGAGTATCTTTCTACTTCTATTAAATGAAAATATCCAGAGTAATTAATGAAAGAAGTACTGATGAATATAACACAAAAAGAGAAATATAGAAATTCATTCATTCATTCATTCATAATAATAATAATAATAAAAATAATAATAATAATAATAATAATAATAATAATAATAATAATAATAATAATAATAATAATAATAATAATATACAAACTCTTGTCATGCTGCTGGTCATTTTCATTTACGAGACATTTCGTTGCGCGTAAGTAACATTTCTAATCTAAAGATGGGACATATCCTGTATAAGCATGCGATAAGAGATACATATACTTTCTTCTACACATTATAAGGACAAGGATAGCCATTAGCAATAAAAAAAGAAAATCAATGAAATATTAAATTAAGAATAACTTAAACTAAAAAAAGAGGAACTGAACTTATATAACTGTTCATCACGGGTTTCTGAAAATGTATTTCTATAAACCTAACTATTCAAAAAAGGGTATTTTCACTATGGGATGCTATTACCTTAAAATTTTCGGAATTAAATTCAGACCTGCAGGTAAAAGTATGATCTCTACTCCTCAACAGGATAGGCTTAGCCAACAAGCTACTAGTTCGAGTGGCCCTCCCGAAGTGTTCTCCGTATCTGGTTCTTATGCAACTCAAAGAGCTGCTCACGTAGGTTGCACTGCAGGTACAACATGTAAACAAATGACATACCAGAGCAAAGGTCATCGGGCAGTCGTTCCTTGTGGCTAAACAACGTCTTTGTCGTAAAATTGTTGGAAAGACGATCATAAAATCTATTTTCAGAAACCAGTGATAAACGGTGAAAGTTCAGTTCTTCTTTTCTTGGTTTGAGTTATTCCTGATTTAGTATTTTGTTGATTTCCTGTTTTATTGTTAATGGCTGTCCTTGTCCTTATGATATGTAGATGTAAGAATATGTATCTTTTATAGTATACTTATATGTGTCTTTTTTTTTAGATTAAAAATGTTGCCTGGATGCAACAAAGCGTCTCTCAAATGAAAATGATCAGCATCATAAAAGTTTTTATATTCATAATATGTATACACTTTCCATGTCACCTGTAATATTTGTAACTAATAATAATAATAATTATAATAATAATAATAATAATAATAATAATAATAATAATAATAGTAATAATAATAATAATGATAATAATAATAATAATAATAATAATAATAATAATAATAATAATAATAATAATAATAATAGGGATTATTATTATTATTATTATTATTATTATAATTATTATTATTATTATTATTATTATTATTATTATTATTATTATTATTGTTGTTGTAATTCAAATGTTTACTTTAAAAAAATAATTCATAAAACAATACTACTTCTTATAGTTCATATGTACTGTAGACGTAAATGTGTGTAGTAAATTTATGTGAACCTTCTACGCCAACTATTTTTGGACTCCCTTTACCAACAAAATTTAGATATATTCTTTCATGATATTTCTATGTATTTGTAGAAAACATGCATACTTGCCATTTGTTTAGAAAATCCCACATCCTAACTCCATCTCTGGCGCTCAGCTAAGAAGGACTATACAAGTAAAGACAAATTATGAAGGACCGAAGAGGTGTCGGGTTTAGCGTGTGATGAACTGCGGCAGCCAGCGCCCCTACACTTCAACTCCAGACTCCCTCCCGGCCGGTCATCGCGAGAACATTGCTGGTTACATTCATTCCATTGTGTTTCCCGTGCCCACCCAGCATAGTTTTCATCTCCTTTCTAATGCGAAGAATCCTCACAACTCATGCAAATGTCTGCAGCCCCTTTTCATATGGGTTACCAACACGAGAGCCCGTTTCCCACTTAGAGTTGTGGTGACTGATGTGGTAACCTCCCTGACTGGTGAACGCAAGACTGGGGTTCGAGTCCACTCAAACTTGTTAGTTTCTTTGGTCGTGCAACCTCACCATACTTGTGAGCTAAGGATGGGGACCTTGGGGGAGCCTATAGGTCTATCTGATGAGTCATCAGCAGCAATTGCCTGGCCCTCCTTGGTCCAAGCTTGGGAGGAGAGGGGCTTTGTTGCTGATCATGTGCATATGTGGTCACTCTCTAGGGCATTGTCCTGATTGATAAGGCAATGTCACTGTTCCTTGCCTCTGCCATTCATGAGCGTCCTTTAAACCTTTAGAATAGTGGGGCAATCTTTACCTACCAATCAATCAACCCACATCCTGGCCTCTTGTAACCTTCACATAAGGTAAAACGAAGGAATTTTTTTTTTCACTTTCAAAGTTACATTTTTAATGGGCATTTCCTTAATAATCGGTTTACAACAATAAGTACGCTTATGTATGAAAACACGTTGCATAACATCCCAAGCCCTCAATCTTAGGATAACACTCAGTAAAAGAAAGGCAAGATCTAAATAATAATCCAGAAGGAGAGGTTGTAAAACCTAAAGTTCCTGGCATAGTATTGGCGCATGGTGGAGGTGTGTAAAGAGGTAATTAAGCTATCTTTTTTTTTTTAATTATTGATGAGCTATATGGAATTCTGTGGCTAAAACTTGTATCTCCTCTTTTGTTTTTTCTCTATAGCCAAACACTCATGCGGCAAAAAAAAAAATTCAATAACAAACTAAGTATCTAATGGAAATCTTCAGACTTACCTGAAGAATGGACGTCTGGATAGGAATGTCCTCTCGGACTTTGGCTCTGTATTCCGATTGAGAAAACTCCAGCTTTGGAAACTCTATCATGTTGTCCTGCCGATGAAGATGACGATGAAAGCGACGACGACGATGCTGACGATGACTGCGTTCGGGACTTTCCTCGGAGTGATGCCCCTCTCGACGATGGTCCCCATTTGATGAATCAACAACTGAAAGGAAAAAGGAGACATTGGATAAATTTATAGAATTTCTTAGATAAAACACCTTTTAAGGTAAAAATATTTTTAGAAAATAAAATTTTTACGTAAAAATTTCTTGAAATGAGTTGATGTGTAATAAGAAGTTATAGGATGGTACAAATATTCTATGCCTAATTGATAAAATTGAAAGTAAACAAGAGTAAAAAATATAGAAAAATTAAAGATAATTTGTAAATATATTACCATATGGTTTACTTAACATTATCATATGCTAGTTAAATCATTATTAGATGGGTACAATTACTCAAATATCGTAGGAATAATCTCTCGAAGGGAGGATTATTAAGTATGTCTTAACAGCTTCAAATCATTATGGTGATATGAGTATCAAAAGTAGAATTTATATTTATTATTATCATTATCACTAAGCTATTGTTATGTTATGCTCAGTCATATAAATATTAGTATCGTAAATGGTTTGCGCTTTCTAATGACTTTACTACAACGCAAGCATATGTAATGCAGTGTACTTTTTATTATGAGCGGGAAAAATTCATTGCAGTGTAGGAAGTCTAAAAAGTTCCAGGACGGATTGAAGGATCAGAATAATGCTTACGTGGAGCTTAGAAAAGAAGTGGTGTCACTTGAGATAAGCCTCGATACAGAAACTATAATATATTAGGGAATAATAGTTTCTTTAAAATTGTTTTTTATCAAGTAAATTAGAAGGTGTTTGTTACATCCTATGTAAATATGTAAACACGAAGTTCTTTTATTATAAGGATTCTTACGAGAGCATTTTGCAGACGAAGTTTTGTGATGTATCACATGACACAGCCGTATAATACGTAACCAAGGGGAGAGTTATATACAGTATAAGGCGAATTTTTCATCGAAGAAGCACACCTCTGTGGAAGAGATGAAGTCTACGACCCTTGAAATGTTGTTACCTCGAAATTCAAGTTCCCATTCGGCAAGTGGTACCTCTGTTCTCTTGTACGTCTCTGATCTCGATAATTACCTTTATTGTGTTTGAATTGCTCAAGTGTTACGATAACTTCCTAAGCCTCGTTCCATTATTTTGTTTGAATTTGTAAATTGTTATGGCACTCAAGTCTTATTATAAGTCGAAACTGTACCAACTGTGTGTCACACGATCGTACATAGTAACGACATTTCATTTTTTGTATATATTATGCTTGTATCTTCACTTTCACCCCGCACTAAAAAGAACCTAAAATAACATGCATGTTTTTCTCACTGTTAACTGTTAACCAGTGTGTGTCGGTTTGAACAGGAAATTTCCTGTTGCACAGAGTTTTTTGTATATAAAGGAGAGTGCCCTGTAATAAAGTTACTCAGTTGCTTTCATCCTGTCTTTGAGTCAACACCTTCTCTCTGCTCATCACATTGGTGACCCCGGAAGTCGACTCACTCCTCTTGCCTTCCACACCCCCTCGCCCTTCCGTCGTTGGTACTATGGCGGACTCTACAGAAGTTGGCCCCATGGAAACTTTCGTCATTCGCCAGCGGAGAGGCGTTTGCTTGGTTTCAGCGCGCAGAAGTCCAGTTTCGCATCAAGGGCGGGACTCGCTCAACCACCAAAGCAGATTATGTTCTCGCAGCGATACCCAAGGACACCTTCCCGGAAATATCCGACTGGCTTTGTGAACAAGGAGACACCCCAATAGCGTATGACGCCCTCAAAACATACCTTCTGCAGCAGTACTCGCCGTCGCCAGCCTCCCGTATAGCAAAGCTTTTTCAGCTCTCTCAACAACTGTTGGGGGACCAAAGGGCTTCACTCACCCTCAGGGAAATGACCAGTATCACTCGCCTGCAACCTGCCGCAGACGGCTCTCCTCGTTAGGTTAACCTACTTCGTGCCCTTTGGATACGCCGTTTATTTGAACCTGTACGAGCTGCCATAACCGATGTCCATAGTTTACCCATAAAAGACTTGATGACCAAAGCCGACGCCCTTATAGACAACCACTTCAAGACCTCCATCAACGCCTCCACTCCTGACGAAGAGGACGTCTATTCAACCTCAACCGAAGCTGACGTGAATGCCGTAGGACATACACGCCTTCCCCATGACGTGCCGAAGAAGGGACAAAGCCACCCACCACCCACCACTCGCTCGCGCCCCAACCAACGACTTCTACAGCCACTTACTACCTCCCACCCGCCGCAGTTTTGCTACTACCACAACAGATTCGGGGCAACCACGAAGAAATGTGCCAAGGATTGTCAGTGGCCAAAAAACGTGTAAGTAGGCCATCGCTCATAGTGGTGGCCTCCCGTGTTTCTAATCTTTTCTTTGTACACGATGCAGGAACAGGCATGCAATTTTTGGTAGACACGGGTGCTTGTCATTCTCTTTTGCCAATGGAACTCTTCAGGACATGACTAGTCTGTCTACGTCTGCCGACGTCCGCTTGGTAGCTGCCAACGGATCTGCTATGCCCACTTACGGTTACAAGAGCCTCACAATATTGTTTGGAAATGGTAAATTTAGTTGGAAGTTTCTCGTTGCTGACGTCACAATGCTACTCCTCGGTGTGGATTTCCTCTCTCATTTCCACCTTCTGGTTGATGTCACACACCAACGATTGGTCAGTGCAGACTCGTGCTTGTCGGCACCTCTTCAACCCACCCCTTCCAACCTCGCTCTCCACATCAGCGCACGCACGGATGCCTATGCCCACCTCCTCACGTCGTACCCGGAAGTTTTCCGTCCAGAACTTCGCCAAACGCCCACGGCTCCTGCCAAGCACGGTATTTATCACCATATGAAGACGCCGGGAACCACAGTCTTCGCAAAATTCAGACGTCTGGCACCGGAAAGATTGACAGCCGTCAAACAGACGTTCGTTGAAATGGAGGAAATGGGCCTTTGCCAAAAGGCCTCCAACCCATGGTCGTCACCCTTACACATCGTTCTAAAGAAACACGGCTCCCTCCGTCCGTGCGGGGATTACAGGCACTTGTACATGCAAACAGAACCGGATCACTACCCCCTCCCAAACATTACCGATATGACCTCCTACCTGCACAAAGTGAAGGTTTTCTCTAAGCTCGACCTCCTGAAGGGGTATTATCAGGTGCCTATGAATCCAGAAGACATCCCCAAGACTGCCATCACCACTCCGTTTGGTACATAAACCTTCAATTACTCCTGTTTTGGCCTTCGTAATGCTAGGGCCACGTTTCAATGTCTTATGGATGGCATCTTAGGGGACCTCCCCTTCAGTGTATGTTATGTGGACGACATACTTGTGTTTTCCTCCTCAAAAGAGGAACACCTCCGTCACCTGCGCATCGTGCTTGACCACCTGCAACAAAATGGCCTTATAGTCCGGTACGACAAGTGTACCTTTGGCGCCAACGAAGTGTCGTTCTTAGGGCACCGCATCACTCCTGAAGGAGTCCATCCCCTCTCTGAGAAGGTAGCAGCCGTTCAGGACTTCCCCACGCCCGAGACCGTCAAAGCTCTGTAGGAATTCTTGGTCATGATCAACTATTATCACCGTTTTCTGCCAGCCATTGCTGCCACACTTGCTCCCCTCTACGCCTCCCTCATGGGCAAGCCAAAGGACCTGAAGTGGGGTCCCCTTCAAGAAGCGGCCTTCTGCAATGCAAAGAAGGTCCTATCAACCGCTGTGGCTCTCACTTTTCCCATCCCACATGCTCCTCTCCTTCTCTCCACCAATGCCAGTTACGTCGCTATTGGTGCAGTACTTAAGCAGGTGGTCAACGGCTCGCCCCGCCCATTGGCCTTCTTCGGCAGAAAACTGTCCAAGACAGAATCTGGTTATTCTATCTTCGATCGCGAATTGCTGGCGGTGCACTTGGCTGTCCATCACTTTCGCCATTTCTTAGAAGGTACGCCCTTCATCATTCGCACAGACCACATGCCTCTGGTGCACACCTTCACTCGATAGTCTCACGTCTGGTCCGCCCGTCAGCGCCGACATCTCTCCGCCGTGGCTGAATACAATTGCACCCTTCAATACGTCTCTGGGAAAATGAATATCGTTGCCGATGCCCTGTCAAGAAACACGTTGGCTGCCGTTCAACTGGGATTGGATTACAACGCCTTGGCTGAAGCCCAATAACAGGATCCAGAGTATCAAGCATATAGGACATCCTGCACGTCCCTCCATTGGGAAGACTTCCCCCTCGAAGACTCCAACACGACCCTTCTCTGTGGCGTTTGTACTGGTAGACCACGACTTTGGATTCCTGCTCCCACGCGCCTGCAGGTGTTTGATTTCATTCACGGCCTTTCACATCCCTCGTGCCGTTCTACTGCACAGCTGCTGAAGACGAAGTTCAATTGGCACGGCATTTCTAAGGATGCTAAGGATTGGGTCAACGCCTGTACTTTTTGCCAAACTTCCAAAGTACATCGACACACAGATTCAGGAGTGGGCACCTTTCCTCAACCTCAGCGTCGTTTCGCACACATTCACGTCGATGTTGTAGACCCCCTACCCACATCACAAGGACATTGTTACCTGTTTACCGTCATCGACCGCACCGCTCGTTGGCCTGAAGCCATTCCCATGGAAAGAGCAACGTCTGCCTTATGTACATCTGCCTCACTCTCTGGATGGATTTCAAGATTCCGTATCCCTGAGCATATTACTTCTGACAGGGGAACCACTTTCACCTCTCAATTGTGGACGTCATTAGCGAATCTCCTGGGCATCACTCTACATCAGACAACGGCCTACAACCCCGCTGCCAATAGAATGGTTGAACGTTTTCATCGCACCCTCAAAGCAGCTTTGATGTCCTGCTGCAAGGATTGCAACTGGTTTACTCAGCTTCCCTGGGTCCTCCTGGGACTAAGGACCACTCCTTAAGACGCCCTCGACATCGCGGTAGCTGAAATGGTGAATGGCGACCCGTTGGTCGTCCCTGCCGAATTTTTTCCTTTTACAACCTCGTCCGACGATCTCCAGCGCATACGTCACGTCGTGAGAAAATTTACTCCATGCCGCCAGACTTACAAGCTCCCAGCAAAGTATCACATACCAACTGACTTGCACTCTGCAACGCACGTCTTCCTGCGTAACGACACTAGCAAGCCACCGCTAACGCCCCCTTACACAGGCCCTTTCCTTGTGATCCGACGCAGTCCGAAAGCATTCCTACTAAGCATTCGTGGCAAAGAAGACTGGGTCTCCATTGATCGCCTAAAAGCTGCTTATCTCCTGCCAGATGACCCGCCTACAGTTCACCTTTCTAGATCAGGGCACCCTATTTAACATGTACAGTATGTAATTTCTAGGGGGGGAGCCATGTACCAACAGTGTGTCACACGATCGTACATAGTAATGACATTTCATTGTGTGTATATATTATGCTTGTATCTTCGCTCTCCCTTCGCACTAGAAATAACCTGAAATAACATGCATGTTTTTCTCACCGCTAACTGTTAAAAGATGCGTGTCGGTTTGAACAGGAAATTTCCTGTTGCATTGAGTTTTTGTATATAAAGGAGAGTGTTCTGTAATAAGGTTGCTCAGTTGCTTTCATCCTGTCTTTGAGTCACAACCTTCTCTCGGCTCGTCACAAAACATAGTATAGTTTATTGTTTGAATTGCTTTAAAGAAATCACGTGATAAAAACTATGTATGATAGATGCTTTGTTGTTTGGACTGATTGCTAAGCATAAATTTTACGTAACGAGTTGTTAAAGAAATCGAGTTCTGTATTTATATGTTGATGGATATCAGTTGTATAATTTGGATCTGTGTTCTTTCCATAGCGGCACATAGGCATCATTTGTATTTCTTTAATTGATTGCAATTTCTTTTTTAAATTTCACACGATTTAGCAGAGACAATTGTGGATCGAGATGTAAAATTGTGATTTTGTAAATTATGTAAAGTATAACCTGCTTGATACCGCCTTATTACACTAAGTGATATTTAAAAAAAAAAAAGTGTGTGTGTGTTCTCTTTAGATATGTAATAAAGTTATATTTGTGTAAACCATCCATATATTTATTTTTTTTTTTTACTTTTTTGTATAACTTTGTTACCACCTCAATTCTGGTCATTATTACTCTCAAACCCATTAAAGTCGTAGACCTAAAAGAACTCTCAGTTACTGCACTTCAGATATTTGATTATCCTAGTTGCTTTTTGGGATTTTACAGCACCAAAGTCTAATAAAAAGCTATTAGTGAAATTTTAGTGTTCTTCTTCAAGGCAATTACAATTATAGTTCCAACACTATGCCGTGTATATTTATACAAAATCTAACGGAGATTTGGCAATTTAACCTTCTACTATTAATGCTGATCGTACTGTATAGTCTCTTGGTTTTTGCTATTTCCATCATTTCTCTTTCTTATAATTAAAAAACTGCCAAACTAATAACGACTGGAGACATTCAAAAAATTTTATTTGGTGATGTTAAATGTCCTTCAAGTAACCTTGAATATTATATCTAATTTAGATTTCTTTTTATTTCAGGTTACCTTGGGCTGACCCAAGCGATCCTTGAAGAATTAAAAACATGAATAAGGCGAAAGATTTGTGCAAAATTCACACTACAGCAAAAATAGCTTACTTTGGGGAAACAGATGATTTATAGAATATAACTCAAGACGAATTGTAACACATTTCATTACCTTGAGAAAAGCAAAATGGATATTTCTTGTAGATCAAAAGAGTTTCCCGTTCCATGAACAGAACCCTGAACCTAAGTTCAAAGAAAATAAAATCAAAAGAAAAGCTGTACAATGAAAAGAAAAAAAAAGGAAGTGAAGAAAGGTTATCGGTCACGAAATCAAATTATGTATTGTAAAAGAAAACACGTTGAGTCAGGTTCAAGTTTTCTGATGCGTAAGGACCACAACAAAAATCAATTACTATAAAAAAGTCAAATAAAAAAAAAATATATATATATACAATTTATATAAATACTTGAAATGAATCAAGAAAATTAGAAACCTTCTTTACTTTGCCACATAAACATGCGGCATTCAGATTTAAAATCAATTTGGGAATTTGTATATACTTTCACTGTTAAAAAGAATAAATAATTTTAATCGGAAATATACTGTTCTCAGCTGCATTTCAGTAAAATACAGGCGACTCAATATATCCGTTTTTAAAACGGCAAAAATCCTGGAATAAAAGTTCAGTCTCTGTTATTTATGTTAATCATAGGCCATTCTTTTATCTATAGCTCCCGCAAATCCCGTATTTGTTGGATAATAATGCTACCATCGACCTCAGTCATTTGAAGTTATTTGAGTTTCATTTAATGCATTAGGGGTAAATAATGGAGGGAAATATATGCTTATTAGTTTTCCTCTTATTTTGTACAATGAAATAATGTTAGTTAAGATGAGACCGCTTAATCTTATCCCACTTAGAAGTTTGAACACTGAGCAATGAATTCATGGCGCCACCAAAACTACGGCATTACGCACCAAAATTTGGCTTGCCTACATACCAATTCCAAGAATTTTAGAATTGAGTTGACTAACATGATACAAATTCTTACTGATAGTTTGAAATCAGTTATAAATCAAATTTCAAATGCTACTGCAGCTAGTTTTGGAAGTTAAAGGAAATACGCAGTTTATCAGGAAAGATTATGATCGGCCGACAGTAAATATTTTTAAGATTTAATTATTAGTTTAAACCTTTCCCTTTATAGTCAACTCATACCAATACAAACTAGTTAATGGATTGAAACAGTTTTCTTAGTGACTGATTCTTTCTCCTTGATGTAATTAATTTCACCAAGAAGAGGACATCCAGACTCACTCCAATTTTGAATGGAGTCTTGTTATGAAAAGATAATTGCAAGGCGACGAAGGCACACTCGTCCTTCTTGCTTCTTACACTCCCCTCTACGTTGGGTCCCACATCTTCAGCCCTTGTCCTGTACGGCGATTGTAGTTTTGGACCAGGACAAATTCTACTAATATCTCGAAAGGCATAACAAGAAGCTCATGATTTGAGAAGAGTATCATAATGGTTTACCTCATCACGCAATACCAAAGGAGTCTCGACTTCATCCGTGTCTTTGTTATATGACCAGGAGAGTATTGGGGTAAACTCTGTATGGGATAGTGGGTGTTACGTGTAATTCCATTACGATTTTTTTAGCTTTTAGTAATATCTTGGAATTAATGGGCTTAGTAGTACTTTATTTGATCACTGCGTGGTGATTTTATTCATTGAAAATCAAGAGGTTTCTTATAATTGGTTTTGTGAAGTGAAACCTATCTGCCATATGATTACGAATTAATCTGTCGATTGCATTTATCATTAATTTTTATATGGAAAATTTATGTTTATTCAGAATATAATTGATTATTTTAATTTTCTGCAGAATTATCTTAGCGGATAACGTGAGTTATGGAATCTTGTGTAAAGTTCCAGCCTTTTATTTATTCCCATGGAAAATTCCAGAGATCAGCGAACTGCTAAGATTTAATTGCATATTGTAAAAACGTACATTCCAGAAAATTCCCATCTTCTCATTATTAGATTAAATAAAAGTTTATTTGCATTTAATACTGAACGCTGAAGGATATCAGTTTGAACTGATGGCGATCAGAGGCAATTATGATATTAAGAGATCTTCTTCTTCTTCTTCTTCTTCTTTGTCTACATCTTTTCCCACTTCTGTTGGGGTCGATGTTTCTGGTCAGCTTTCTCCATCTACCTCTATCCCACACCTCATCACCGGTTAATCCCTTTGATCGAAGGTCATCCTTGATACAGTCCACCCACCTTCGCTTTGATCTCCCTCTCCTTCTCGTTCCCTGTACCTCCATTTCCATTACTCTACTCCCAATATACTGTTCATCTCTTCTCATGACATGACCGTACCACCTCAGTTTACTTTCTTGGATCTTATCTGATAGTTTTCTAACTCCTGTGGTACCCCTAATTACCTCATCTCGTATCTTATCTCTTCTTGCCACCCCACACATCCATCTCAACATTCTCATCTATGCCACATCCATGTTCTCTTTTGTCTTCTTTATTGCCCACGTCCCCGCTCCATAAATCATTGGTGGTCACACAACTGTCCTGTGTACTTTACCTTTCAACTTGACCCCTATTCTCCTGTCCCATAGTACTCCACGCACCTTTTTTTTTCCCAATTCTTT
>NC_090730.1:124903131-124923131 GCF_036898095.1 Palaemon carinicauda
CATCAACTATTAAACCAATTGATATGTCCTCTTCTTCAGCTGCTTTGCCTCTTCCTATGCCTTTGAATGCCTTCTTCACTCTTCCTACTGTTACATCAGGTATTGGCTAAGATGTTCTATTATTTCTATTGCCAATTTTATTTCTTATAACCAATATGGTATAGCATTGTATAGAAATCCTCTACTGCTTTGTCACTCCATCTCTTTTGTTGACAATATTTCCCTTTTCATCTTTTTAAGCAACCATCTGATGGTGCCCTGTTCCATGTCTTCTTTTCATTATATATATATATATATATATATATATATATATATATATATATATATATATATATATATATATATATATATTTCTATATATATATATATATATATATATATATATATATATATATATATATACAGTATGTATAGTTATATACATATAGATATTTATGTGTGTATATACATACATATATGTATATATATATATATATATATATATATATATATATATAACGGATTTTGAGCGAAGCGAAAAATCTATTTTTGGGTGAGATAGCCATGTCGTCCTGATGGAAGTTCCTATAGGGTAGCTTCCTAGGGTATATTACAACTACGGCGATATTCCCAGAGAATTTACCTTAAGGTACCAGAATTCTAACTCCTGGAGCGAGTATCCCTCGTGAAAGGGATATCGCGACATATCAGAGGACGTATTCTAGACACGTCACATGGCAATCTACTACCTGAATAGAGATTCGTCTCGTAGGAGGGAGATTGACGAGATACGAATTCGGGAAAGAAAAAGGGGAGCCGCTCCCAAGGCTTCCCTATCCCCCGATTCGTATGCGTGCCTGGCGCCAATCCTGGCGCCATCTGTATTCCTTGTAGCGTACACGAGGTGCTACAGATACTGTATGTAGGGAGGGGTCCTACAGCCCTTTCTTAGAAAGGCAAGGGCGGGTCCATCAGGACGACATGGCTATCTCACCCAAAAATAGATTTTTCGCTTCGCTCAAAATCCGTTTTTTGGGCTCAAGCCATGTCGTCCTGATGGAAGTGTACCAGAGCATTACTGTATCTGTGGATTCTCAGAACGTGCCGTACTCCCCGGAGATATTTATTCCCGGTCGACTAAACCTAGAGACCTAAGATGTTACCGTTATACATCTTTTCAACTAACTATAAACTATGTTAGAGCTTCCTGCCCCCTACAGGGAAGAGTCCTACTAGACTCTGGAAAGTCTCGAAGAGTACATATATCTATGTATGAATGCCAGGCAAGCTAATATAGTGGTCTCGCCCTATATTCAGTAAAGCATAGTTTGTATAGAACCACTGCGTCAATATATTGACCAGTCATCCGCACAATACTTGTATTGGACAAAGGTTTATATCCGCATAGGAAGAAACTAATAAAACCGCCCTCGTCCCTTTATGGGACGGAGTCCTCCCATAGGGGACTTACATAAACCAATGCAACATAGCTTGCAAAACAGAACAATTCTATCAGAATTATCCCAGATAAGATACATAGAATTAAAATGCTCAATTATACCAATAAATTGACACAGGTGAAAGAGACGCAAGGTTCTCAAGAACAAGTTTATTGACAGATAATAAACAGACAGGTTAACAACAAATATATATATTTATATAAAAGAGGGTAACCCAAAACTTTAAGCATAAGTATGATAGTAAACAGAACTTGTTTATCTGAAAGAAAAACCATTAAACACCACTTTAATGAGATACCAAGGTATCAAGTCATAAAAAATCTGTATTACAAATCAATCACATTAGCGTTAGAAACGCTTGGCACACATGTCTGAACTTATGCAAGGTTCACCTTTGAAGGAAGGAACAGTCTATATAGGCACTTGGTGCCCTCATTTAGTTTGTAGTACAGTATGTACCTACACACTCACCCTGGACTTAATCGTCCCAATTAAGACCACTGTTCCTCGCAGAGTTAAACAGTAGGGTTAACTACACGACCCACTGCTACCACAGATCTCTTAAGTTCCTCTACTTGCTTCGCATAGTGGCGAAAGAACACCCTGGAAGACTTCCAGCCCGTGTATGAACGGAGATGTTCAAAATCCATACAATTAAAGAAATTTAGGGATGAGGCAACTTTCCTCAGATCGTGACCTGCGGGTGTACTGTCAGGATCCGCTCTGCGAATAAAATATGTCATTTTCGCTCTGAGTTGATTCAGAGATAAATTTGAGCCTGATGTTTCTCCCCTGAATAGTTGACTACCCTTGAAGTCTGAAGTTCTACGAAGATAGACCTTTAGGCATTCTACTGGACATAGAGATGCATCTTCTTTCAGAGGACAGATTCTCCAGGGACCCCACCTGTTGGTGGGTAACTCATTCTTGGCGAGAAACGTAGGATCCGGAAACAGGTTCAGCTCCCCCCCATCCAGGAACTGAACACGACCTGCCTCTCTCGAGAGGGCTACGATCTCACTAACCCTGGCCCCGGACGCGAGTGCAAATAGGAAAATAACTTTTTGCGTCAAATCCTTTAACGCACATTCTTCATTGCTCAACAAGGAGGCGAAATGAAGAACTTTGTCTAAAGACCATGAGATGGGCTTTGGAGGTGCTGAAGGTCTGAGCCTAGCGCAGGCTTTCGGAACTTTATTAAAGATCTCGTTACCTAGGTCGATCTGGAAGGCAAATAAAATGGGTCTCATCAAAGCCGATTTACACACTGAAATCGTGTTAGCTGCCAATCCTTGGCCATGGAGATGGATGAAGAAAGATAAGCTGAAATCTGTTGAGATCTCCTGCGGATTCTTTGCCTTTACAAAGGCCACCCATTTTCTCCAAGATGACTCATATTGCCTTCTAGTCGATTTGCACTTGTATTCCTCTAGGAAGTCTATGCTGGCTTTCGAAATCCCGAAGCGCTTTCTCACCGCTAGGGCGAGAAAATCATGAGCTGCAGGGTCTGGGTTTTCTGTAATGAAGCGCAGACAGTCGACTTCTGGACTCGCTGGGTCAGAACTGGATGTGGTAGCGGCACGAACTTCATCTGTAGTTCCAACGCCAAGGGGAACCACATGCTGTTCGCCCACTTGTGGGCCACTATTGCCGCTACCCCCTTGAAGGATCTCAGTTTGTTGAGGACCCTCAACAGAAGGTTGTGAGGAGGGAACAGATAAATCCTGGACCATCTGTTCCAGTCGAGGGACATTGCGTCCACTGCTTCCGCTAAGGGGTCCTCGTACGGGGACACGTACAGAGGCAACTTCTTGTTGTCTTTCGTCGCAAAGAGGTCTATTTGCAGTTCTGGGACTTGATTCAGAATGAAGGAAAATGATCCTGCGTCTAAGGACCATTCCGACTCTATCGGTGTGAACCTGGATAGAGCGTCCGCTGTCACATTGCGGACTCCTTGAAGGTGAACTGCCGACAGGTACCACTTCTTCTTTTCCGCCAATCGGAAAATGGCTAACATCACTTGGTTGAGAGGTGGTGACCTCGACCCTTGTCGATTCAAGCATCTCACAACCACCTCGCTGTCTGTCACCAATCTTATGTGGATCGAGTGACGCGGGGAGACTTTCTTTAAGGTAAGGAGCACTGCCATAGCTTCTAGAAAGTTTATATGAAAGGTCCTGAATAGCTTGGACCAAGTCCCCTGGACTTTTTTCCGATGAGAGTGACCTCCCCATCCCTCCTTTGAGGCGTCTGAGTGAATCGTCAACGACGGGGGAGGTGGCTGAAGAAGAACAGACTTCTTTAGATGTCTGGCTTGGGACCAAGGTCTGAGAAGAGTACGTAGCCGAGGCGGCACTGGTCTTCTCAGGTCTCTTCGCGCGTTTGATGCATACCTTCTCCAAACTCCGGTTGCATCCTTTAGCTGTGCTCTTAGCACTGGGTCTGTCACTGAAGCAAACTGGAGAGAGCCTAGTACCCTCTCCTGTTCGCGTCTTGATATCCTTTCGGAATCTAGAAGTCTCTTGACAGAGCCCGCTATCTCCTTCCTTTTCTTCATTGGGATGGAGAAACTGTGTGACAAAAGGTCCCAGTGGATTCCCAGCCACTGGAACTTTTGGGATGGAGAAAGTCGAGACTTTTTCTTGTTGATCTTGAAGCCTAGGTACTCTAGGAACTGGATCACCTGACTGGAAGCTTGCAAGCATTCGGTCTCGGATGCTGCCCACACCAGCCAGTCGTCCAGGTAGGCTACTACCTGAATTCCCTTTAGGCGTAATTGTTTGAGAGCTGCGCTCGCAATCTTCGTGAAAATCCTTGGGGCTATGTTTAGCCCGAATGGCATGGCTCTGAAGGCGTACAGTTTTCGTTGTAGCCTGAACCCTAGGTAGGGGGAGAGTCGACGGCTGATTGGAATGTGCCAATAGGCGTCTGACAAGTCTATAGAGACTGAGTATGCCCTCTTGGGCAGTAAGGTCCTTATGTGTTGCAGTGTTAGCATCTTGAATTTGCAATTCACTATGAACTTGTTGAGTGGTGACAAGTCCAGAATGACTCTGAGCTTTTCCGAGTCTTTCTTGGGAACACAAAACAGCCTCCCTTGGAATTTGATGGACTTCACCTTTCGGATCACATTTTTCTCCAACAGTTCTTGAACGTACTCCTCCAAAATGGGGGTGGAGTGTTGGAAAAACCGAAGGCATGGGGGTGGAGTGCTGTACCAGCTCCAACCCAGTCCATTCTTGAGTAGGCTTTGGGCCCAGGGATCGAAGGTCCAGCGATCCCAAAATTTCATCAGTCTCCCTCCTACCGGTATCATTTCACTTGGACTGCCGTCCTGAGGTCTTGCCTCCCTGACCACGACCACCTCTGAATCCCCTTCCCCTTGAGGGGCGCCTAGACGAGCCTCTGGCTGCTCCTCTAGGTTTTGCACGAAAGGAAGAAGACTGTCCTTCGAACGTTGGGGCGAATGTGGTTGACTGACCTGGCACCGCCTGGGGTACCCACTGAAAGGCAGTCGGGGTTTGTGCCACCATCTGGGGCACTGGAGGCAAAGGCAATTGCAGTTGCTGTTGCTGTCTATAAGGCTTGGCTGGCCGAGATGGTAGCCTAGTCTTCATATTCTTCCTCTTTGGTTGAGGACCCTCATCCGGGGAAGATTTTCTTTTGATAGCCAGGCCCCACTTCTGGAGAAGATTTCTATTCTCCACGGCGGCCTTATCAACAACCTCTTTGACCACATCGGTAGGGAAAAGGTCTTTTCCCCAAATGTTGGAGGAGATTAACTTCCTTGGCTCGTGTCTCACCGAAGCCCCGGTGAACACGAACTCCCTGCAAGCTCTCCTTGCCTTGACGAAGTTATAAAGGTCCTTCGTCACTGTGGTTAAGTGAGACTTAGCCACTACCATGAACATTTCATGGACCTTGGGGTCACTTGCCATCGTCTCGAGAGTAGTCTGATGAGACATTGAGGCAGCCAGTCTTTCTTTTGTCTCGAACTCTCTTCGTAAAAGAGATTCGGACAGCTTGGGGAGGTCCTCGCCGAATTGCCGTCCGGCAATATCAGCCTCCAACTTTCCCACTGAGAATGTTAGATGGACATCCTTCCAGTCTTTGTGGTCCATAGGTAGAGCCAGCGACAAGGGTTTACACTCCTCCAGGGAGGGGCAAGGCTTGCCGGCCTCGACTGCCTTTAGGACAGCCGCAAACCCTTTCTGTAAAAAGGGGAAGGCTCTATCAGGAGAGGACACAAACGAAGGGAGCTTCTTGCTCAATGCAGCTACCTTCGAATTCGAGAAGCCCCTCTCTTTCATCGAGGATGAAAGTAGGGCTTGAGCCTTAGCGTGGTCCATAACAATGACCTCCTTCGGCTCTGTCTCCTCCCTTGAAGCTGGTTCTTTTCTCAGCCGGACATAGCAGTCCGGATATGATGCCTTGCTGGGCCAGAATTCTACCTCCTCTAGGGGAACTGAACCCAGCTTATCCGAAATGACGATCTTTCCAGTCGTCATCGGCATGTGCTCAGCATACCTCCATGGGTTAGCATCTGAGCATATGGGAAGGTCTTTCACATTGAGCCTTTTCCGGGGCCCATGTGATTCTGCCAGGGACTGCATGCGCAGTTCCATTGCAGCCGCCTTCTCCTGATTCTCCTTCTGCATTTGTTGGATCATTCCAACAATCGAAGAGAGGGCCTGTCCCAGTTCTACTGGGAGGCCAGCCGATGTTGAGGGGATAGGCTCCGGCATCTGAACCGGAGCAGCCGACACCTCGTCGACCTCATCCTCTACGACATCCGGGGTTTGAACTTGATCCTGACCTTCTGCCAGGAGGTCTTCTTCCAAACGATCGTCCAGGTCAGACATCCTGTCACACAACTGGATGTCTTGCATCGCATCTGCGACTTCCTCGTCCACCTGGACTTGATCTTGAAGGATCTCCTCTTGAGGCTGGGGAATCACTGCCTCAGCTGATGCCTGGGGAAAAAGATACGCCCTCATCTTCTCACTTGGAAGATAAGGGCCAGAGGTGTTCTTCTTGAAGCCCCTTACCCAAGTACGAAGCTTTTCCCTAGCTATATCCCTTGATTCCGCCGTTCTAGGGGAATCAAAAGCCTCAGTAATCAGGTTAGTGCATACAGTACATACCTGAGGGTCCCAATACTGGAGATCATCCTTGGAGACAGCGCATGCTGCGTGTCTCCTACAACACTCATGTCCGCAGAGGTTCTTGCTGCGGACATTGCAGAAAACATTTCCGCACTTCGGAGGGTCCTCCTGTAAAGAGAAGAAATTTCCATGAGTATCAAGTGAACTATGTATCACTGGATATGCATAGTATAGCATAACAATTCATAATTGAAAGACACACACTTGTGTTTCCCTCACAACCCATTGTTGCAGCCTTCCGGATAATAAAATCAAAAATGGTTTATCTCTACTAGAGTAACCAATGCAAGGTTTCCAGAGGAAACAGGTGGAGCTCACACCTAGGCAATGATTTTAAAAATCCTGGATAATAGACGGGGAAGAACTCTGCTTCCTGTCTGAGGGCAACAGCAAAGGGCTGTGTAAGAAAACACAATAGTATTAGAAGATACAGTGCTGTACCTAAACTTTTACTATAGTTTTCTTCTTACTGTATATGCTATACAGAAGAATACTAGTACAGTATAGGAGGATTTGTGCCGGCCTGCCTTTGCCGGCCGGCACACACCACAATTAGCTTTAAAGTATACTACTTAACAGCTATAGGGCGGCAGCCCTCTGGTTCAAATGCCTGTGCCGGCGGCAGCAGCTGCCGGCCAGCAACAGCCAGTGTTGGCCGGCAATGATTGCCGGCCAGCAACTACACAAGGTAGTACCCAGCTGCCGGCCACACTCTTGGTGACCGGCAGACAAGGACTGACATAAGCCGGCCGGCAAAGGTACAAGACCGATGCCAGCCGGCAGCAAAAGAACCAGAAGACTACCCCTGCCCGGCTGCCGGCCTCATAGGCCGGCAGCCGGCCTCATAGGCCGGCTGCCGGAACAGGTACAGCACTAGAAGAAAATAGAATGGATGCCGGGATAAGAGTGTACACAACCCCCCAAGCCCGGCAACCGAAAGAGTGCATATAAGGAAGGGGAGAAACTTAATTCAGGCTTCCTTGACCAATGCCGTCCGGCTCTGCCGGCAGGCATGGATGAGGGACCAAGAGAGGTCCGGGCAGCACTCGAAAACATAAGACCCTTGCCGTCCAGCGTCTCTGCCGGCCGGCAATGGGCTTAGTCAATCCATATCCCAACCTATACTAGGTCCAGAAGTAGAATGACATATGGTACAGTAATACCCCTGCCGGCCAGCTCTGCCGGCCGGCAAGGTACAGTACAGTAATGGCTAGGCCATTACGGAGATAGAGGGGGAAGGGACAAGAGGGTCCTGCCAACCTTGCTTTAGTGACAGATCACCCGCAGCCAAGAACTCTGTCTTAGCCTAAGGGAGATCTAAGGGAAAGTGCCAGCGCAGTAGTATAATACCTGCCAGCTTCCAGAGCACCAAAGCAAGGAAGGCGTTGCAACTCCCAAGGGAAGATTTATCCTCCCCGAGAACAGCAACAGGACTTAGTCTGGTCGATCACACAAGAAGGAATCATAACTACAGAAACCTTCGACAGTGACCTAAGGGAGCTCAGCTCCCTTTGTAAGTGTTAGGTCAGCGAGGGAGACTCTGCCCCAAGCCAAACAACACGGACTCAGACTAAAAACTCTGTTGTTCTGTCCCTCTTTGAACCAGACTCAGCAGGAACAGGAAGGTACAGTAACACCCTAGTATAGTTTTATCGAAAATAAATTCGGAAAAAACCACTTAGGGATAAGCCCAAGGCTTAAACAGAGGGAAAGGGATTGCATACCTTCTCCGAAGAAAAGAAAGCAACCGGGGAGTATGATAAAGTATACTAAGGCTCCATAAGCAATTAGCCTAGGCACCAAGAGAATCGATTACCTAATTCACCGAAACTCTCACGTATACAATCTTGGAAATATTCCACACAGTCTAAAATGTATAAAATAGCCTAAAGCTTCAATAAAATTTTAATTACACTCGGAAAAACCATAATCATGCATTAAGTACTAGGACCAAACGACTAGGCTACATGGCCTAGCGTAGGCCAGAATGGCGAATACTTCGCCAAATAATACTAAGCACGAAAGGAAATCCTATGTAAAGCTAAATAGCTAAATTTTATTAAGCAAAACAACCAGGAATGTCACTCTGACTAACTAATTTATACCTAGCGAGTGACAGTGTCCAGGACACCTCTGGTAGGCTACGGCTCTTGTATCAAAGATTAATCCTATTAATCACTCAAAATTTTACCAAGAGCCTACATTTATACATAACAGACACTATACTCAACTTATCCGAGGTCAACGAAGACGAAGAAGCCATGAAAAGCTGAATAAATCCAAGATTTGCGAGAAAAACAGGAAAAAACACCGAGTTGTTAAGCTACACAAAAAGGAATACAGATGGCGCCAGGATTGGCGCCAGGCACGCATACGAATCGGGGGATAGGGAAGCCTTGGGAGCGGCTCCCCTTTTTCTTTCCCGAATTCGTATCTCGTCAATCTCCCTCCTACGAGACGAATCTCTATTCAGGTAGTAGATTACCATGTGACGTGTCTAGAATACGTCCTCTGATATGTCGCGATATCCCTTTCACGAGGGATACTCGCTCCATGAGTTAGAATTCTGGTACCTTAAGGTAAATTCTCTGGGAATATCGCCGTAGTTGTAATATACCCTAGGAAGCTACCCTATAGGAACTTCCATCAGGACGACATGGCTTGAGCCCAAAAATATATATATATATATATATATATACATATATATACGTAGTTATATATCCGTTGCCAGAGAAATATCAATACCGAAACAAGAGTGACATAGGTATCTGCTAAGGACAAAATAAACCCGAATCCAACATGAATCGGCGACAGACTCTCCACTTCCAGATGCAGAACCGAGATTAGGAATCGGAGATGTCGACCCGAACTTTATTGACCCTTTGAGTGGAGGAGGCAGGACTAGAGGGGGGACTGCCCCCTTAAGGGGAGAGATATATGTCGTCTATTCAAGCTGATGCCTTCGATTAGGTCGATTACAGACAAAATATCTCATGAGGAAGTGGAAACGCCGGCGAATATCACCCAACTCCGCGTACCCTAAATTCAAATGTGAGAGAATTTTCTCCTTGGCTTATTTCATTCATATGTAAACATTTACAAATATATACATACATGCACGCACACAAAACACAAACGGGTATATATATGTATCTATCTATCTATCTATCTATCTATCTATATATATATATATATATATATATATATATATATATATATATATATATATATATACATATATTTATATATATATGTATGTATATACATATATATATATATATATATATATATATATATATATATATATATATATATTATATACATATATATATATATATATATATATATATATATATATATATATATATATATATATATATGTATATATGTGTGCGTATGTATATAAAGTTCTATAAAAATCTATACAATAGTGATGTAAGGAATAACTTCACCAATGGAAATAATGGAGATAATGAAACATCTGACCTGGTACTAAACGTAATATCACGAGAAGTAAAGTAAGCATTAAAAGGCGTGATAAGATGTGCAGAAGCAGAAGATGGCCTAACAATTTCTTTAATCATATATGGAGGAGATTTCATAGTAGTAAAATTCGCTGAATTCTACACTTAATGCCTGCAAGAATGCTCTATACCTATAACTTGGAAAACCTTTATCATATACTAATTCACAAAATAAAAAAGGAGACAAAAGACTTGAAAAAAATTTACTCTCCCTAATATATAGAATATTTACAAAGAATATATTAGGCCAAATAGAACGACAGCTAGACTTTAATCAACCACGAGAGCAGGTAGGCTTTACAAGTGGGTATTGAACAACTGACCATTCGCATGTAATTAACAAGCTAATGGAAAAATCAACAGAGTATGACAAGCCACTATGTATGGCATTTATAGACTATGCGAAATCTTTTGATTTTATCAAAACCTCAACAGTAATGAAACTCCTTAAAAACAAGAAATAGAAGAACTTATATTAGCCCACTTAAAGATATCCATACAGGATGTACAGTAATTTTAAAATTACATAAAGACAGCGAGAAAATTCTGATTGAGAAAGGAGTTAAACTGGGGGACCTCATCTCTCCTAAATTATTCACAGCATGCCTAAAAGAAGTTTTTAAGAATTTAGATTTGGAAAATATAGTTATTAATATTAATGGGGGATACCGTAATAACTTAAGATTTGCATATGATTTTGCATTTTTTTTTCGAACGCCTTCACTGGTGGTTGTAGCATGAAGAGGCAAAATTGATAAACATGAACGAACATCACAAAAATAATGAGAATTCATATGTCAAGGATAATTTCATGCTTGTGTCCTTGCCTTTGCATTTATTGTCGAAAGTCAAACAAAAAACAAAGAACAACAAACCACTCATCATTAACCGAACGACCACCATTATTACCCTAATGAAGAAAAAAGCACTATTGCTGGTTCTGCCATTAAAAGGCTTTATCAGATGGTCACTTCAGAGTAATGCAATTTACATTTGTGATAAGCCCGGCATTATAATCTTTCAAATTGAACATAAAACAAAAAACTATTCATCAATACATTTTTATTCCAAAAGCCGACTCTTCGTTAAATATATAACAAGTCGGACATCGACATGATGCAGTTCAAACACTTGAATAGTAAATATATCCCAGTATATCTTATATCATTACCATTGAGTTTGTCACTGTGATAGTACTTGACCTTATGCATATATATGCTGGGTAAATTTATGGGAGCTTAACGTGAAATATGAAATATCACAGGAAGGAGAAAGTATTAATGAGGTAAAATCATTTAAGTATTTAGGAACTATGATCTCCTATACAGGATCTTTAGAATTAAAGGTCTCACTAAACTTTGTCACCATAAACACATTTATCGACCAATTTATGTATTCTCATCTACATTTCTTCACGATCCAGTTAGACATTATCGACATATGCTGTAGAAAAGAAACACAGGAATTAAGAAAATTAGATGGTAAAGAACTGTTTCTACATTTATTTTCCCAAGCCAGGACCAAGGAGGGGCAGGCAATGGCTGCTAATGAATCAGGAGATAGAAATATAGGCTCCCCCAAACCCGCCATCCTTGGATCACAAGGTTGGGTGATGTCCGAACATCTGAGATCCCCTCAGTAGGTCTTTATGACGCATGGAGAGAGAAGCAGGGGCTCTACTGAGAAAATGGTCCCTTCTTTTACCAGTCAGGAAGGGTGCTCTGACACTTGCACGAATTTTTGCCACGAATTTGTCATGGCAAGTCGTGACCTTTTGTGGCACGAACTGGGAGTCTCCCGCACTGTTCACGATGAGTTACGCATACTTCACGATGAGTTCACGACGAGTTCATGAATAGTTCATGAATGCATGCCCGTTCGTGTCCACATTGACAAAACTAGCCGACGAGTTCACAACGAGTTGACACATAGTTTGCGCATAGTTTGTGCACTTCCTGCACTGGCACGACGAGTTTGCGCAATTCGGATGGTGTCGTGCCGACTTGGCCCCGACATATAAAAATGGGGCCTCTCCAACCCTTGGTCATTCTTGAATTGGCTTTGGAAGAGACAACCATGCTTACTGTCAGAGACACCATTGCAAAGAGGAGAAGATACCTATACCTGGCAGCTGCTCTAGCCATTGTTGACGAGCAGCAGAAAAGGCTGGCAGAGGAAGAAGAGAAACAAAAGACAACCCCACCTCGATGAAAGATACAAAGGAAAGTGTGGGTTAGGGAATGGTTAACCAGAAGGCACAAGTTTGGACAGTATGACAGTCTACGGACTGAACTCCACAAGGAAGATCAAAGGGGCAACAAAAATTACCTCAGAATCACAGCTGACCTGTCCCATGAGATGTTTGAGAAGTTAACCCCTCGCCTCCAGAAGCAGTCCACCTTCATGAGGGAACTACTTCAAGTTGGACTCAAGCTGGGTGCCCCCCTCCTCTTTTTAGCCGCTGGATATTCCTATCAAAGTCTGCAGTACAGCTTCAGGGTTGAAGCAAGTACCATCTGCAAGTTCATACCCAAGGTGTGTAAACCCATCATCGCGGTCTACAAGGACGAAGTGCTGCGCTGCCCCAAAACTGAAGAGGATGGGAAGGAAGTTGCTGCCTGGTTCAGTTCCAGATGGAATTACCACAACTGTCTGTGGGCTGTGGACGGAAAGCACATCGCCATAAAGAAGCCACCCAATGCTGGCTCTTACTACTACAACTACAAGGGCTTCCGCAACATTGTACTTATGGCAGTGGTAGATGCGACCTACAAATTCCTCTATGTGGATGTTGGTGCAGAGGGTGGTGCGTCGGATGGAGGAACATTGTGCAATTGTTCCCTGAATGATGCTGTAGGAGAGAACAGAGCTGGAGTGCCTTAACCAGAACCACTCCCTAATGATGACCACCCAGTGCCCTATCACTTCGTAGGGAATGACACCTTTGCTCTCCGAACCTGGATGATGAAACCATTCTCCCATCGGTCACAAGTCCTACGAGAACGCAAATATAGCTACAGGTTGTCTTGTGCCCGACGTGTCATGGAGAATGCTTTTGGAATTTCAATGTCAAAGGTTCCGTTGCTTCTACACATCAGAACCCCAACACTATCATCCTGATCACCATGTGTGCCTGTGTCCTGCACAACCTCATCCTCATCAGATACCCACACGCAATTTCAGAAGTGGACCACGAAGATCCGGACACACATGATCTGATCCCTTGTGGATGAAGGACTGAGGGGCACCTGCAGGGGCTGCTGCTTCTAACCGGCCATCATACCCAGAAGGATGCAAAGGATCAGCGAGACTACCTTTCACATTACTGCATGTCCCCTACTGGTGCTGTCCCTTGGCAAGAAAGAATTATAGTAGCTCCATGAGCTGCATCCACAGTTGTTCCATTTTTTAAATAAAAGAAAGGTTTATTTTTCATGTGTCTTTTTTTTGGCCCTCTATTTTTTAGATTATTTTTTTTTTTTTTATTTATATCTTTTTCAGTTTCTTTCAACTTTATTTTAAGGTTAAAGAGAAAAATAAGGGGTTTGAAATAAGAAAGCATTTTATTTACATTAAAACAGCAAACATCAAATATATACAATTATCACAGTCCAATTATTTACAAATATTTACAACTGTCTCATCTCATCTCATCTCAGTCAGTATCCTTGCTGGTTGTGGTACCGCTGCGTGGGGATGCCTGATGGACTGGGGGGGTGTTGAGTTCCTTAGAGGTGTAGAGGGATGAGGGTGACATGCCCTCTTCTAGGTTGCTCTTGACGGACCACAGGGTCAGGACCAGGAAGCTGAGTGGTGTTAGAGGCATCTTGAATGTGGCTGACAGCGATGACAATGAAGGTGTTGGTGAAGGAGCCTGGACAAGGGTAGCTAACGATAATGAAGTTGTTGGTGAAGGAGCCTGGACAATGGTAGCTGACGGTGCAGGTGGCATCCCTGGTTCCCACTCCGTGGTACGGGGCCAGGAGGACTGGCCTGAAGACTGTGGTGACTGGGGCGGCATCCAGGTTAGAGATGATGGCTGACTGGCTGGACGATGCTGCTGAGGCTGCTGAGTCTGCTGCTGCTGCTCTGGCGGTGCCTGCAAGGTTGCTGGTTGAGGTGGACGCCAGAACTGCTGCTGCTGAGAGGGCTGCCAAGGTTGCTGCTGCTGCGGGCCTGGCGCGGTCATGAGTGGTTGTTGATGTGGCTGCTGGAAGAGCTGACGCCGCTGCCTGTAGTGGTGTACAAGGTTGAGGCAGTGTATCTGGAATTCATGCCAGTATTCCTCCGGGATGGCATGCATGTGGCCTTCCAGCAGGCACGAAAAATCGTGAACGATCTTGTGCTGGCCGGTGAATCTGCTTTGGACATGATCTGAAAGATACAAACATTGTAACAATTTAGTACAGCATTTCAATGCAACGTATTGCATATTCCATGTCAAAACAATGGATGAAACTTGAATACAATCTGCATGTAGACATTGGGATTCTCACATCTTGCACTACATTACTGAGGTCCTTGTGGGTCACCCAGGTGTCGCCGGGTGTGGTGTCTGTGGTTTGGCTGGACCGCTTCCCCTTGCCCTTGCACTTCCTGGTGCTAGTAGATGCTTGGCTGTGGGAACCTGTGGACCTCACTCCATCATCGTCTCCGTCGCTGAGCGTCACTGCACAGCAAACTGCTTACTGGGGACTGTCTCTCCCCGGACGATGTATTGTATCAGGAAACACCATGTCTCCATGATCTGGTCGTCATGGGCACTCCTTTGGGGCTGGCCAGCTCCACTCTTCTTCTCCTTCTTAATAATCTTCCCCACCCTGGTTCTCAAGATCTCGTAATGCTTCTTGCATTGGGCACCAGTGGTAGGAGGCTCCAGCTGCTCTTCATGTTGATCCTACCGTCTGTTCTTGGCTGCCACGTTGATCCACTCCTTGTGCTTCTTGTCAAACAGCTGGGGGTTCTCCTTCACAAGGTCGGCCAACTTAATCTCCGCCTCTTCTGTCCAACGGTAATCAGGGATTTCTTTCTTGGACATCAGGACCCACTTCTTCTGCTTTATTTCGTCCTCACTGGATGGCTGTCTCTGGCTTTCACTTGCATCCTGCTGTGTCTCCGGGATCACGAGATCGAGACTTGATATTGATGTGTGAGGAGAATTATCTCTATCAGTGGTCTCTGCCTCTGGCCTGTTGGCTTCTGGCCATCTCCCTCTTCCTTTTGTCAGCTTGGTTTTAGGCTTGTTGTCTCTTTGCTGGCGAGCTCTGGAATGGCGAGCAGTGTCCTGGAAGCTCTATATATACCCCCACACCGACGCGAGCGCCACTGTCGCGCATTAGTCGTGAACTACTCATGAACTGTTCGTGAACTGTTCCTGAACTGATCGTGAGCTCCTCGTGCCATGCGCAAACTGTTCGTGAAGGGCGTAAACCAGTCGTGAACTGCTCGTGCCATCAATGCATGAAGTATACGTGACCATATCAGTGGGAAGGCACAGCCATGCTGCGACACGCGCATATTCATGAACATGTCGTCAACTACTAGTGAACTCGACGTGAGCTATTCGGGAACTATTCGTGCCAGTTCGTGACAGTCGTGGCATGGCACACATTGCCACGTACTGGTAAGCATCCTCCCCCATCGTCCCAACGAGTTCACGACGAGTTCACGAACAGTTTGCGCATAGTTCACGACCCAGTCACGAAATTTTGTCGTGGCCAAAATTTTGAACATATAGAAATTCTCGTCACGACACGCCACGATGTCACGACGGGTTTACGAACACTTCACGCTAGTTCACGACAAGTTCACGCATTGGAACGATTCGAGTCGTGATAATGCGTGCCACAAATTCGTGCAAGTGTCAGGGTGGCTTAAGCCTCATCTCGTTGGATATAAAGTTCTATTTGGAGAACTGTAATTTTATTTGGAGAGCTGATTGTTCAATTTACTTAACTATCTCGTACTGGGCATTGGTATGCAACAAAACAAACCAATGGCTGTTGATGTTGCATTTTCCATCTAGAGTAATATGCCTGAGTCAGTTAGTTGGAAACGACCTCATTTGTTTTTTATTTTTTCTCATTTATTTATGAATATCTCTCTTTCATGTTTTTATCAAATACTAACTCTTCCTCTAATAATAAACGTTTTAGCATCTTTGTAAAACTAACATATCACTTCGTTGGCTGTTGGCTTTGGAGAACAGAAAGACAAGAGAAATATCGACTTATCATAAACTTCAAGTCGAACTCAAGGGAGGATAAATTAGAGAGAGGTGGAAATAAAGAAATTATTTATTGGATAAATAAGGGCAGAGCACACTTCCAAAGCTATATCTATATAGCGAGTAATAGGATAAGGATTAGATTTCCCAATGAAAATATGTTTGAAGCACGTTTAAGATAAGCAAATTGTGAAACAATGTAAAAGAATTCCTCTAAGATTTTTAGATTTATGAACATTAAAGATTGTACATTATAGAAGTAATAAAGAAATAATTCAGTAATCCCTAAAGAAGGAGAGAGGAGAGAGAGAGAGAGAGAGAGAGAGAGAGAGAGAGAGAGAGAGAGAGAGAGAGAGAGAGAGAGAGAGTATAAACCAGTGGCATAAACTGCAAGATTCTTGTGAGTGCGTGTTTTCCCCTTCCTTTTCCTTATTCTTTTCAGATCTACATACCTACTCTAGGGAATTACAAGCACCTTCAACAGAGGTCTCACCATCCTCCTCCTCCTCCTCCTCCATTAGATCCACTCTCTCCAAACTTTTAATGTCTGTTTCACTGAATATCTTGGAATTTCTCTTCAACTCAACGTCCTGGATTCTAATGAAACCCGTTCCCCATCTCGAAACTCATTCCACTTCCAAGCTGAAACGTCGCTTCTCTCTCTCTCTCTCTCTCTCTCTCTCTCTCTCTCTCTCTCTCTCTCTCTCTCTCTCCTCTCTCTCTCTCTCACTTTTTGATATGTGTCTGAGTTGTTGATACAAAGATTTCCCAGGCGAGTTTTGCTCGACTGAGCTTTATTTCCTCCAACCAAAAATTTGGGAAAATATACCATTTTATCTGCGATTTCAATGGCATCTAAAAATCTTTAGCAACGCGTGGAATTAAACGGATTTTACATTCTTTTATGCTTACAGATATGTAAATATACTTATTTGCGTGCTATTCTAAAACACAAGTCGGATAATATGAGTTATTTACAATGGATGTTTATTAGTTTTGCATGTATAGATGAGAGAGAGAGAGAGAGAGAGAGAGAGAGAGAGAGAGAGAGAGAGAGAGAGAGAGAGAGAGAGAGAGAGAGAGGGTAAACATTTTGTGAATTTTGACGTGACAGTTTATGACGCCGATAACATATCCTAATTTTATATTAGTTATGTAGTACAAAAACAATGGGAACGATGTTTCAAAAATATATCATCAGGTAATGTAAGGTTTCTAGAAAAAATAAAAAACAGTGACACACAGCACTGCTTCCCTCTTTCTCTGGCTCCATCTTTACAATACGCTAATGAGGACAACCATTGTTTCAGATTCGTTGTGTGTCTTTGATGTTCCTTTCAAATCGTCTAAAAATCAAGAAATAAAAGAAAAACTAACGACGTTGGGATGTCTAAACTTACAAGCGTAAGTCATAAAATATCGTCCGTGGAAAATTAGTAATATTTGTAATAGATGAAAATCTAGACGTTTTATCGTATACCTTCTATACTGCATTATGTCAGTTCAGTAATTAGCACCAAGCACTAACGTTAGTAAGCACAGGCACTGAAGGTATCTGCAATTCTATCTTGAAAAAGGAGAATCTGTGATATTGCTGGCACCTACTCACGAAGTATATGTCAACAACAGCACTCTTAGAACCTTATGACAGATTAAATAAATGTTTGTAGATGCCATTAAGGTTCTTGCCAAGATGGACGAAAAGTGTTTGGTAGAAAGTATGTTGTCTTTCGTAACACGATTTCCCGCTGAACAAAATCTGATAAAAATAAAAGGAAATAAATTATATGTAAGAGGCCTACGGGAGATTAAATAGATAAGCAGACAGCCGCAAAATCTCTCATTATACGCAATTAGCATGTCTTTATTCTAAGCAGTAATAAAATGTATAAAAAGTTAGTATTTGCAATGACAAGTTAAGCATGATATTAAGAAAAACCGTCAGAAAAAGACAGACGAACCATTTCAATTCATGTATATATACCAAAGTAGAACGTCTGTATGAAATACCGTCAACTGTGTGGGAGGAGTTGCATTGATCAGGTAAGTGTAACAGATACACTGTCGTGTAGTTAGACGGACAAACGGATAGAGGTCTAACGTCATACCAGGCTTGATCGGGATCCGTTCAGCTCTGTATGAGTAGCTGTTAATAATCACACTAATAGATAAAGACAGACAGACGCACAGACACACACACTAAGGTAATAATTCCAGATTCTTGCAAATACATTTACAGAAGTCAAGTAAAAAGAAGAATGTAAAAATGGCACAAGAGTGGATAATCAATATAAGCTTCATTCTGCTAAACTTCAGACTCATATTCCAATGACTACACTGCCTATCGGTTACCCCAAGATCTCTTAAGTGAAAATCAACAACTCTATGTCACATTTACTGTGTGGAAAAAATGTACCATGTTTTGCACACCATAAAAATACATACTTCCAATGCTAATAACTACATTACTGGTAAAGACTGAAATCCAGATATGATAAATCTATGCTCTTAAAGAGAACCACTACCACCAACTCTTTGGTGTCAGTTTTAGGATTAAATATTTCAAAAAGATACACATATTTATCTTATACCATACGGCTGATCATAGACATACTAACAAAACCTTGTAATTATTGTATATTATAAAAGTTCCGAAGTCTGGTGATATCCTTAATTCACATTAGATCAGTTGTGATCTTATTAACGGCCCCAACATAGTTTAAAGAAATAGAATAAATGTGAATTGAAAATTATCAAAATAGCGAGAAAAAAATCTAATTAGCCTACAATACTCACTATCAATATCATCAATAATATCAGTATGAGTCATAATAAAGATGGTTTTACAATTTCATTAGATACTTTACATGCTTTCTTTCCCATTCCGAGAGGGCTTTCAGCATAGTGCAGTCGATTTCTTACTTCTCTCATGACCAAAAATGCTGTTTGTTGATAGTTGAACGGAAGGATGCAGGTGCTCCAATGATTATAGATATAACTCAAGAGGTAGTCAGTTGGCGAGGTTTCACAGGAATGTATAGTCATGTATTAAAAGTAATGGTAGAGATTACTGCTGAATTTTTTTGTATATATTATCAGAATTCTGTTATCACATAATAGGTATTCACCTTATAAATACAATTATAAGGAGAAAAGTGTTTCAGATACAAGAAAAATCTCTATAAAAAAAACTTAAATTTGCGTCAGCTTCTGGGGGGACTTAAAGCGCCCCCCAGACCCCCAGCTGCTTTGGTTAGGGTTTCCGAACCCCCCTCTTTGAAACTGCTGGAGTCGTCATTGCACTGGCAACTTCCTGGATCTGTGAACGCCTGAAGCAGTTGTTGTGAATCCGACCGTGGTAATTTGACGTCCAGACTTCGTCTCCCTACACTTTTCTAGTCGTGCCGAAATAGCTACAAGAATAATAAATAATTGTGTTGTTGAGTGTATGTTTCCTAAATCTGAAAAAGCGGCTACAGTTACTCTGATTCTGAAAAGTGCTCTAGATTACCACGAATCAAGTTCATAAAGACCTAATTCAAATTTATGCTTGATTTCAAAAGTGCTAGAATATGTAATTCTTGAACCACTAGTTACTTATCTAGAAAGAATCAAAGCATTGTCAGGCAACCTGTCAAGCATACAG